>NC_064810.1:91186355-91258346 GCF_023721935.1 Panthera uncia
AGAAGAAGAAGAAGAAGAAGAAGAAGAAGAAGAAGAAGAAGAAGAAGAAATCCATTTCCATTTTCTCACAGTTCTAGAGGCTAGAAATCCAAGATCAGGGTGCCACATGCTCAAGTTCTGATGAAGTCCCTCTTCCTGGCTTGCAATCGGCCACCTTCTATCTGTGTGCTCACGTGGCAGACAGTAAGCTCTCTGGTGTCTCTTCATATAAGAGCATCAATCCTATCACGAGGCTTCCACCCTAATGACTTTGTCTAATCCCAAAGGCCCCATCACTATACCATCACACCCAGGATTAGGACTTCAATATATGAATTTGGATGGGTGGATACAAACTTTCAGTTTATAGCAATCTCATTGGCTCTACCACAAATTTTAGGTCCTGTTCTCCAATTTACCGTCTATCATAACCTCCTCCAGCCATACACACACCATCACCAACCTCGGTTAGAGACCCGCGTGCATCATCCTTGTCATCACCAGACCCTTGCAAGCAGTGGAATCTTTGCTAACAAAAACCATCACCATACAGCATTATTTCACCTCTTCAGTTCATGGTTAGCCTAGCAGAGCCATGGTTAGCTTATCAGAGCTGAAAGTTGTGGAAGTGATCTCTTGGTGCCCTGGCTCTTTGGGGCAACAGTGGCCATACCTTATTACTTGTCAGGGCACTGGCCACATCACCTCTTGCCAGTTCATATCTCACAGTGTGTTGTGTATGCACTTTGGGCCTATCTAGACATCACACACTTTTTAAATATTCTTCACTCATTTTCTTCTCACATTTCAAAGGGCATTCTATCCACTTATAAATTTGTATGTGCGTGTATCTTCATGTGTCCATAAAGGATATTTGAAAACCACAACTAAAATTCTTAGCATCGAAATAATCCCTCAGTCTTCTTTAAAATAAGTCAGCACCACTTTGCTACGTGCAAGGCATTTTATCAACATTTCTAGGTTAACTCTATGGGAAATGGAATCTTCCAAAATAGTTTTTAGAAGATTATCTCAAACATGGATGCAATGGAAATGAAGCAAGTGAGCCAGAAGGTACCCAGGAACCACAAGTATATCCAAATATTGGCCTCTAGGCTTTTTCTTGTATGTCCAACTACAGCTTCATAAAGCAGGACTGAATAAAATTGGCTGCGAAGGTAACCTAGCTTAATGAAGCAAGTAATGAGTTGGTAAGTAGAAATTATTGCTACATTTTGCCATTAACTGTGACCCAAGAAACACTCAACAGTGTTTTTAAGATTCCCTGAAGTATGTGTTTTTTTTCTTGTCACATATCAAATGCTGTCCACTTGAATGTTTAGGTATTGCATTGTTCACATTAGTTGTTACCCTCACTTGTGACACCTACAGATGAAGACTTTGGTCCAAGGCTATGCTTTGTGTAACCCTAGGGCAAGTCGCTTAACCTCTGAGCTATTTTTTCTCATTTATTAAATAAGCTGATATCTGCCAGGCCCACCTCACAGAGTTGTTGGAGACCAAAAGTACATAATCCATGTTGAAACACTTTGTAAAGCAGTACAAATTTCAGGATTTTAAATTATTTGTATTGGTTTTAGTTTGTTTTGACAAAGGACAGTTTGATAGACCTTTGTTTTTCTTTATGCAAGCTGTATACTTGGAAATTATATGTTCCTCTAAAATGATTGTGTGAGTGTCCTACAGATTTCTAACTTTTTTCCTTAGATCACTAATGTGCTCAGATCTATTCACAAAGGCAGGATTAGAAGTGTCATCTCCAGCCATGGAGTGAATCTACTCACCACAGTAGGGCTTCCCAGGGAACATGAATTTTCATCTCTTGCCACGAGACGGTAGAAGGAGACAAGGACATTCCTGGTTTTCTGTGTGTCAGGCAATGATTCTCCTTACACTCTGACCCCAGTTTCCTTATCTTTATAGATTCCTTTACTAGGCATACAACAATAACACATGGCCAAACAATAATGATTCTGGTACCGTAAGAGTTATAATCTAAAATATTCTACCACCTTCCTACCAGGTGGCTCTTAATCCCATTTAACATCAACCCCACTCAACCAGTAGCTCTGCTCTAATGGTATTTTTCCTTCTCTGGATCCCTGTCCTAATTATTTCACATGCTACCATATGCCATTGTGCTTTTCCATTCATTAACTTTATTGGCTGCTGTCAGTTTCAAACCTTATGTACTGTGCTTCCTGGGCTAAATGTTAAAGAGTTAAAATAATAAAATCTCTCACCATGCATGAAGCCTTCTTCACAGCCTGACTTGCCAAAAAATGACCTAACCATGTTTTAATACCTCATTAATTTTACTTTTAATTTCCTCCAAGTGAAGCATAAAAAACGTTTACATATACACATTTGAAATGAACAATGATATGCGTTTTCTACCCCTTTTTTGCAATTAATGATTCTACACGTATGTCAAATGGAAATATATTTACTTGGGTTCTGCTTTCTAATGGTATTATATAGTACCACTTACTTGCCAAACATTTAACCATACCTGCTGTTAAATCTAGGCAATTCTCGGACTGAAGCTTTCATTTGCACTTGATATTTACCTAACCTTCATTGTACCTGTATGAGGTTTTAGCTTCAGTCTTGGCCACTTTATTACACTCTTTCCAGCAGCTAAGGACACTTTTGATCACTCCTGAAGTCTCATTGGGAGGGCTACTTTCCCTTTAGATTTAGCTTTTGGTAACATTAGATGTTTAACCTAATTCCTTCATGTTTCATTATTTCCTTTATTTTCTTAAAGAAACGGCATTAAAACATTCCTCCTGGCGCTAGATATCAATTTTATCTCTTTTTCACTATGTCTCTCAAAAATCCGCATCTTGTATAGGTAAAATATTAACTTATAGTCCCCTGATAACTAAATTGCATTGGCTTAAGGTAGTGGGGGAGGATAGGTAACGATTAGCAGTCAACTATGCTCTCTCCCTAGAATCTGATTTGTATGGAGCGCTTCCTGTTTTGTTATGCATCCAACAATCAAGCTAACAAAGCACCATTGCCTTCCACTATTTTTATTTTCCTGATGTTTTGGAAAATTACACTGATAGATTATGTTCCCGAGCAGACTGCTGTTGTTTCTGCTCTTTGGAGTTGAGTCACTACACCACTTTCCTACAATGAGCCCCATTGTTTATTTTAAAGAAGAACAAAGAAAGCAATTTTTCTTCAGAAAGAAAACAGTTTCTCCTGCAACTTGCTTTCCTCTATTTGACAGTGTCCCATTGTTTAGCTACATGTTTAAACTAAATGGGTAAGCTAGCTATTTTGTCAAGTCAGAGAAGGGATCCCAAATCCACAATTGCAATCATCACTCCTATAGGCTCACAGGTTTTCAGATAAATGATTAATCAGGAAAAACAAATTAGCAGAGATAGAAGGGCATTAGTCAAATGGCACAGATAAGTGTTAGGGAGGCATATACAGCATATACAATGTAATGCTCCTCAATCTTCCTATACTACCAAGATGCTAGAAGAGTGCCAACTTCTAGAGGTCAGTGTCCATCAAAACACGAATGTGACATTTCAGAAAGAACTGCTTTCCACATGCAAGTTGAAATTCAGATGCTCTTTAGTAATGCTAGTTTCTAATAATTTTTCTTTTTAGAAGAGATTCTATTTTAAGAAGAAAAAATCATGTCTGCCTTCTCTAATGTCTGGAGAGAAAAATCTGTTCTATAAACATACACAAACTAAAATAGTCTTTGTTCAAATATTAGGCTTTAAAATGGTGGTTTGTTCAACTTCAACTGGAGATATTTGAATATGCGGGGGAACCTAGCTAAAAATCATATTTCTAGGGCAACATATCAAGAGATAGTGATTCACCTTGTAAGGCCCAGTACTCTGCACAGTTAACAAAACCTCATGATTCCTGTACAGGTGGTCAAGGAGGAACCCTGTTATAAAGGAACACCAGTCATCCAGACTTCCTCTTCTGAGCACCAGGATGTGGAATGCAGTTGCCAAACTATATCTTCCTGTGACTTCCCACTTCTTATCACCATCCAAACACAGCAGAAACTCAAAGCTTTTCTATTAACCCTTAGATACCCCTCTGTCCCCTTTTTCCTAAATATAAATGAGAATTTTGTGATGTTTTATTTTTCCCATCAAGCATTACAATTTGTATTAGAAGTTTTAGAGAAGGTCATGTCTCCTGTTTTATGGCTGACTGGCACACCTTATTAAAAGTGTGCCCCATTTTTAAGAAAGCCCAAAATACCAATAGATTCATGGGGGAGGGGTTGGCCCTTACAAATGTGTACGTAGCCTATTTCAGGATGGATTGTGTCAGTTGTTGGGATGGTCCAAGGAGCCAGAATCAAGTGCTCTAATACCACAAGGAGGGGAACCAGAGTCCAAGGCCATCCAGTGAGAACTAAAGGTAAAAGCAGATTTAATTTTAGCCATTAGGGTAGACAGAATTCAATATGCATAACATTTTTCAGGATTCAACTTGCATAAAAAGTATTCTTTTATATACACAAGACAGTAGGCAACTCTTAGCTCCTGTGATGCCTTGGTGACATAGATAAAGTCACCCTCTCTAAATGAACACAACTTTGTGGGATCCCCACTGGGAGAGTGGAACACATTCAATTTCAGTCCCCTCTTTTCCCCTCAGCCCAGGTTCCTTCTACAGGGCCACCTGCACATCCTTCTCAACAGTCTTGCAAAGCGTTTCCTTTTTGTACATTCATCTGTTTGAAGGAAGGGTGCAGACAATTCCCTAAAATAATGGAAAGAAACACTTATTTGTGTTAGGTAGCCATCGCTTCCAAGGATGTAAATATAATAATCCCTGACTTCAATCTCTAGAGAGAGGTCTATTTCCATGATTTTGGTCTAAAACATTTCCTTTTACTGGGAGACTAGGGGAGTTTCCACGGGTGCTCCGGTGTGATGGAGAAGCTGCAGTATGCCAGCCTCCTGAGCCGGCTGCAGAGAGTGAAGGAGCAGTCCCAGGTGATCAATCAAGCAATGGCGGAGCTGGCAACCATTCCCTATCTACAGGACATCAGTCAAGAGGAGACGGAATTGGTAAGTGTTTTTCTTTGTTTAAGGCTTTCACAGGCCCCCAGCCAACATAAGAATGATATGTCCTGAAAAACAAAATTGTGAGAATCAATGTAGTCTGAGGGCAACCTGCCCAACCCTCCTGAGGCATTTTAATAAAGAAATTGGAAAATGTAGAAAGATGCGTTTCTGTCTTTTATTTGCTCATGTCGACTAGCCTCCATTTTTATAGTAAGAACTTTGTGATGTGTAAAAACATGGAAAAGGGCTGATTACTCATATTGTGGGTCAGGCTTTTTGCTTTAAGTAAAATATAATTTTGATAAATTATTTCTTAAACTCCCAGATGGGTTAGTATATAATTTTCTTGTAAGGGAAAGTAGAGAGAACAAGAGTAACCCTACGAAATAGTCTTTATAGTTTTCTTATTCACTTCTAGCATCACATATATGTTGGTAGTGCCAACACACACACACACACACACACACACACACACACACTGGTACATTTAGATAAAACAGTTGTTTCATTGCAAGGGAAAATGTAGTTAGACAAATGGCTTTTTTTTTTTTAACCGAATTGACCAATTAACTCAGAAAACACAGAGCCAGTCAAAAATCAGTTGATGGACTATCTCACAGAAACAATCTTCAAACAGATGTGTCTATTATAACCATAATTAATATGAGAAATGATGGCTCCTTATTTGTAAAACTATTACTAACCAATGTGAGGGCCATTCGAGGAAAGGTAAAATTCACTGTATACGGAAATCCTAATGTGTTGTAAGGGAGGGCTCTTACTTTGAGGCTGTAATTGAAGGTAGCTAAAACTAATTATAGACCTGAATTGAATTCACATAGCAAGGATGAGAACAGCCTAAACCGATCACCTGTAATTTTCAGATAACTAAAGCAACCCTCCCTCTTTGAGCTTTTAAAGTTGTAACAAATTAATCCATCAAGAAGTGAACTGCCAACATTTATAATGTTCATCTGACCCTATAAAAAGGTATTATAAATACTGATATTCAAAGTATATAAAATGGTCTGACTAGCTGAATGATAAAACTATGCGTACCAAAGTATTAAACTGTGGGGGGAGGGAGTCTAGTAATCAAGGAATTACTAAATCAAAACCGGCAATAATACTTTGTAAACCTTTATGGTTGTGCGCAGTGGAGCACCTTCTGAAAGGCTAAGTGTTTATCCTTCCATTCATAATGCATTCAGGAGTGCAGTAAGTATGGAGTTTTCAAAGTGCATATTATAGCCAATTTTAGATGATTAATGCTCCTCTGAGATAAGAGGAAGCAAAGAAAATGTTAATTTAAGAAGCTGGCACAGTGTTGATCCTGTCTTCCTAAAAAGCACACTCAAGATTTAAATGAAAAATACAGGGGAGTTTTCTGCACTTAGGTCTTCTTAACCACCTATCTGGAGCTTTTTTTTTTTTTTCCTCTGGAAATACTTACATTTCCAAATATATACACAGAGCATCAAACTAGCATTATTGACATCCCTTACTCACATGTTGTGCAATATCCCATTATCTGAAACCTTGGAAAATAGGATTTCAGGGGTATTTTCATAATTTATATGCCTACTAGAAAAAAAATGTAATGTATATGGACGTACATGTACAGGCCAAATATTTAAAAATCATGTATCTTACAAGATTTCATCACCTTAAGTAATAGATTTTACTTTCCAACTTCCAAGCATAGGTTAACCTAGAAAATAAATCCTAGTAATATCTTTTATGGTGCTATATAAACAGTGACTGCTCAGTAGAAGAGTTTTGAGTGACTCAACTCTGCCCTCCTGCTTAAGCTCTGCAATATCTAAAGTACAGAGAGATTATCTAAGGGTTCATACTCTTTGATGGCACAGTGAACTGAACTGACATTTGTTCTTTTTTAGAGAACTTTCTTTTCTAGCTTTGAATATCGCATGGCTCGATGCAGCTTCATTACCTTACAACCGCATACGTAGCATGTAGATCAGATTCTTTTCAATTGGGACAAGGCAGTTTGGGGCAAAGAGTGGAATTTTTTAAACTTGCCTTTCAAAAAGGCAACTTGGTTATTTTGAAATTTTAGGAAATAAAAGGATAGTAAAAGAACTTAAATGAGCTAGATCCTTTAAAATGCAATAAAACAGCACAATTTTAGTATTGTCCTCGGGTGAGCTTTTGCATGAGGCCTAGAATTATGATACATTAGCCTCAGGAGAAAATACTAAAATGCGCTCATGTACTACATGCCGTTTCCTGAGAGAATTAACTACCGCCTTCATTCTTTACAACCCAAATCTGTTTTTACAAAACAGCAACACTTACTACATTAAAACCTATATGTTTTCTACAAATTCTCAAGAAGAATCTTTCCATTGTTACAATATTTTATATCTGCAATAATACTTGGTAATGACTGAAGCAAAGATGAGGTGGCGGTGTTCATTGTCGGAAAGATGAGTAATAAAATCATCAGCGTACAAATGATTTTTTAATTAGGTTTTAATCTGTGTATTTAGAGAAGTTATTTCTGTGTGAATTCCATGCTGATAATTTTTATCTTGGTGCCACAGCTGCAGTCACTAATGGCAGATGCTATGGACACCCTTGAAGGAAGAAGAAACGATAAAGAACGTGTGTGGAATACAATCCAAAAGGTAAAACTTTGAGCTGAAGGAAAAAAGATATATTATTCTCGGAGAAAATGTCCATCTTGGGTCAAATCTGTTTAGAAGATACAAAGAAAAGAAAGCTCTTCAGGTTGTTTTATTGTCTGTTTGGGTTTTTTAAATAAATGCAGCTATCTCCCTGGAAGTGTAACCAGAATCAAAATGGATTTATTTAATCTGTTTCCTCAGGTCTGCTCCTCCAGCAGATTGTGGTCATATGCTTTCATGGGTCTTCTTGTGCTCATTTTCATATTCTATTTTCATTATCTGCCTCTCCATTATTGCTTATTGTAGATTTTTTTAAGTCCCATTCATCAATGTTTTAGTCCACCTCCCAACACTTTCCCCTATGTTTTGTCACTTGAGGAAGAATGGCTACATTTCAGAGAACTACAGAAAAACTAGCACATTGATGCTTTGAGTGGAGGAGTAACATACTGGTTATTAGAAGTAGAGGAACAGTCAGGGTGCCTGGGTGGTTCAGCTGGTGAAGCAGCCAACTCTTGATTTTGGCTAAGGTCGTGATCTCATGGTTCGTCCTCTCTCTCTCTCTGTCCCCCCAAAATAAAGAAATAATAAAACATTTAAAAAAGAAGTAGAGGAATAGTCTACAACCATACCACCCTGAATGCACCCAATCTCTTCTAACCTCAGAAGCTAAGCAGGGTCAGGCCTGGTTAGTACTTGGATGGGAGAAGTAGAGGAGCATCCCTTCATTGGTTACCGGAGTTAAATAAAACAAGGACAAAGATGCACCTAGCATCAGGTACTCGGAAGACTTGTGTGACACTACAGAGCTCTCTGACAATGTAGGAGGGAGTAATGTTGGGTCTCCAGTCCAATTAAAGGTAATAAATTCTAGTCAGTCTACTCTCCATTCAGTCTCCTCCAATTACTGTGAGAACCCATAAAGGGAGACCTGGTGTCAGGAGATGTGAGAATAAACCGAAGAAGCCTCCGGTTTAAGAGGTAATAGTCAGCCATGAAGGAATCTAGTGCATGTGAGGAAATGGGTGTCTTCTGTAATCATTTCAGAGGTCCTATGGTAAAATACCTAGAACAGAAATTAACTGAATGCAGCAAATATTTGTCAACGATCTACTGTGCTAGAAAGAATACTTACGGATATTGTGCTGGACAATACAAAAACAGCCCCTGCCTGTATGAGCCTGGCCACCTTGGAAAGAAGACAAGTATACAGCTACAAATTTACTGAATATTGTAGTTAAGAAGTGGATGTTCAATAATCTATAGAAACAAATAGGGAAATATGATCTGGTCTGGGAGGTCAGAAAAGCCATCTCTGAGAAAGTGATATTTATACAACATTTCAAGGATATGTAGTAGTTATCTAGGAGAAAAGGGAGATTTCTGCAGAGAAGGAAGAGTTTATGCCAAGAGCACAAAGAAAGCAGGGCACATTTAACAACTGAGAAAAAATGTTAAAGGAGCAAGGAACATATTTCAAAATGAAGTGCAGAAACGGAAGTCAAATCACAGAAAGACTTATAAATTATGTTAAGGATTTGGAATGTTTCAGAAAGCGTTTATCTGGAAAATGTTTCTGAGACATCCCTAGAGCTACAGTGGGAGAACAGATTGAGGAGCTATAGAAATGTGGGGCAGTCGGTTATAAGGCAATGGCCTGATCTATGGTGGTGGGTGTGGAGACGAAAAGAAGCAGACAGATAGAAGGAATGTGCAGGAAGCCAAATCTACAGGCCTTGTTCACTGAGTGCATAAGAGAGTTTAGTGAACAGGAAAAGTAAGAATGATGCCCAGACATTGGGCTTGAGTCACTGGGCGGGGAATGGCGAGAGGTTCGCTGGTACCATTTACTAAGGAAGAAGGCCCTTCAAAAGTGTAGCTTTGGGCTGAGACTATAAACTCTTTCAGAATCCAGTCAGGAGACTTGAAAGGGAATTTAATATAAAGAATGGCTAACTAGGTATGTATGTCATTGTTAACTAGGGAACTGAAAAAGCAAAGGAGAACCATAAATTTAGCACAGAAGAAGCAATTAAAAGGAGCAGCTACCACCCATTAGGGCTGGGAAATCAAAGAGAAGAGACTGGAATTACTAAAAGTTCGAAATTTGGAGCAAGGACCCTGCTGGACCAAAACTTAGACCTCCCACTAGAAGGCATTGCTCAACTGGTGCTATTATCTCCACTCTTGGAGCAGAATCCTGAAGGGTTGAGATCCAGACTTAGGAGGGGGCACTAACTCACTGGTGCTGATGGGAGGGAAGGTGGCAGGAGCAGGGAGGGAGAGGTAATGGAGGTAATTGTGCAACTTTCGGAAAAACTAGATTCACCTGCTACTACTACAGAAAAGAACACAACTTTCTGGAGCAAAGAAGCCTCGTTTCAGAGATGCTCACAGGAACCCCAAAGGGCAGGAAGTCAGCAGCAAGTCCCTCCTTTCTCCTTTGGCATTGCAATGCCCCTATATCACCTCCTAGTGATGGAGACTAACAACTGGCAAAACAGAAATGAGGTTTGCAGAGTTCCAGCCCCCAGCATCACAGAGTTAATCATAGAAGCGTGGGTTTGGAGTTAAGAGATTATGGGCTAATAACTGGCACAAAAATGCATTGAACTTAGGGTGCTGGCAAGATATCCAAGGGAAAGTACAGGAGTCTGGAGTTCTGGATAAAAGACCAAATAGAGATTTTTTTAGTTGTTGGCAAATGGATATCAACTGAAATCATAAGAGAGGGTGAGATGACTGAGAAAGAGCATAGAATAAGAAGAGAGCCTTGCAGAGCACATTCCAAACTTAAGAAGAGAACCATACAAAGGAGACTCAGAAGAAATGGCAAGAGGAATTGCAGCTGGAGGTAAACCAAATGCAATGCTGATGAGATTCAAGCAAAAGAATCAAATATCTCTGTTCGCTATAGAAATCATTTTTTGGCATGAGGTTAGAAAACTAGAGTGCACAGGTCAAAACCAACTAGTCACCTATTTTTGTAAATAAGATTTATTGCACACAGCCATGTCATTCATTTACATATGGTCTATGTCACCTTGGCCAAGTTGAGTAGTTGCTAGAGAGGCTGTATAGCTCACAAAGCCTAAAATATTTACTAACTGACCCTACACAGAAAACGTATGCTGTACCCTGGTTTATAGCATTATCCATCCCAAAAGTATATACCTTTGTACACTACATCTTTGCACTTACAAATCCAAGTGATAATAAAGTGGCAGTCTGGCAATGAAATTCCAAGGACTAGCTAAAAAGGTGGAAGAGAAATTGACATTTGTCTATACCTACCTACATCTTACAGATAACCACCAATTCCACCTCACAATAAGCTAGTTTTTGATGCTTACATTCAAAGAAATGTTTAGCCTATGACTTCCCACTTTGCTGCTATTGCAGTTATTTATTACTGTGTCATCAATCACCCAAATATAGTGGTTTAGAATAATAATCCAATATTATCTCTCACAATTCTATGAGCTGACGAGACTCAGCTAGGGGTGGATCTTGCTCACTGTCTCTCATGTAGTTCAATCAACTGGCTTCTGTGCCTGGGGCTAGAGTCATCTGAAGGCTAAGATGTACTAGACTACAACATGGCTCCCTCATATGGTTGACACAGCTGACTGGAGTGCCTACCCATGTGGCCTGTCCATGTGAATGAGGCTTTAAACAGCATTACAGCTGGGTTCCAAGAGGAAATATTTCAAGAGAAAGGAAGTGGAAACCACCGGTCTTCTTTAAGGCCACTTCCAGAACTTCCACCATATTCTACTAGTTGAAGTAGTTACAGGCCAGCCCAGATTCACAGGGTTGGAGGAATAGATTCCATTTCTCCGAGAACGAGTGCATTCATGAGGAGAATGAAATGATAGCATCTATCTTGGAGACAAGCTTCAGCAGCAGAGCTATGGACCTGTGTCCTGTGCCGGAAAACACCTGCAAGCAAGAATCAGGAGGATAGTAATGTCAAGGCCTCTGAGGTCAGAACACTGCAGAGCCACTCTACTCAACCACTAGGTGTCTAGAAGGACTCACTGGTGAGCAGCTCATCTTTCCAAATTAAAAGCCCTGGTAATGATCCTAACTTTTTCTAAATGGAAGCTCCTGAGAGGTCTTTACGAAGATGTGAATGGGAAGGAACAGGGTGCCAAATTTTTCCCAAGGGCTTTTAATTTGGTTAATGTGACTCTACAGAGGATGATCATATCACTTTCAGACAATTCCGGTAGCAAGTAAGTAATTTCCTTTTACTGCTACAGAGTTAATTTGCGTGTGCAGAAAAAAATAATTAAAAAAACCTAATTGTACAAGCTACACTGTGTTCTGAGCCCACTAGAAGTTGATGTCAGCATCACCACCTCTGAGATCTGTTATCTGTAATAGAAACAGCTGTTGTACCTAATGAAAACACTTGAAATTTTCATCTGAAGCAGCAGAATTATAGCAGCACCTCCTAGTTCCACGTACTTAAAGGGTCTGTCAGAATCCCCATTACCTAACACAATTTCCAGGGCTTCACTTTGTTATAGGTCTATAAAAAGCCCATCAAGAGGAAATCTGATTCATGAGTGCTGACCTCCTGTCTACATTTTTTTTTCTTTGAGATTTCTTGAAGAACTCAGAAGAAGAAAGAAAGAGACAATTGTGTTTTTTCCTAATTTACCAGGATGAAAATATATTCTTAATAGAGTTTTAGGAAAGTGGCTTTTGTTTTGGTTTGGCTTTACAGCATATTTCCTCTCCAGTAATTAACTCAAGAAAGATATATGTATGTTGGTTTAGCTGTGCAAAAAAAGCAGACTACGTCCAAAAAACATAAATTTTCTTACGCTGGAAAGTTCCGTGCCACAGCAGGACCCTTTAACAAGGTTCAGTCCATAACAACAACAACAACAACAACAACAAAAGACAAAACAAAAAAGCCTGAGAAAACATAATCTTTTGAATATCCCAGAGGTCTTGTTATCACACTGCTCATTCATGCATTCGTCCAACATTTACCGGGCATCTCCTGCGGGTCAGACATTGTTCTAGACATCGGAGATATAGCCATGAAAAAACAGTACCATCACAATGTCTGCATTCTGAAGTAGACGCTAAACTACCTAAAGAAATATGCAATATATTATAAGTAATGAATGCCATGGCTGCGGGAAGCAGGAAAGGAAAATGGAAAGTGCCAATGACTGCAACTGCACTAGAATAGTCAGGCCAGGATTCATTGAAGTGACGTTTGAACAAAAATCTGAAAGAAATGCAAGCCATGCAATATGTTGGAAAAGCATTCTAAGTAAAGGAAACAGTAAATGTAAAACCCTGAGATTAGAGAGGACCTAGCATGTACAAGGAAATACAAGGAGGGCTAGGGGACTGCAATAGAATGAACAAGAGCGACAAAAGATGAAGTGAGGAAACAGATGACATAATGCTTTGTCAAACAAAAAGCCAAAATCACTCTAGGCTGCTGAGATGAGAGTAGATTGAAGGGGGGGGGGGGGAGGACAAGGGTAGAATCAAGGAGACTAGTTTATTGCAATGTCACAAGAGGTGACTTGTACCCAACGGCAGAGGACTTGAACCTTGAAGCCAGGTGGTCGCAGTGGATGTGAGGCCAAATGGGGAATTGTGGTGACTTCCATCTAATGTGGAATTTGACCATGAACCAGCACAATTTGTTTTCAATTCTCAAAGTAAATTTCTTTCAATCTGGGCCTAAGAAGTCACAAGGAATTTCTAGTTTAGTCTACCTTTATAATCCACCTATACAAGATCCACATCCTCTGTTCCTTAGTTTTTCATCTAAAACCAGAAAGAATACAGAAGCTAACTGCAAATCCTTGACCATTCAGCCCCCACTCATGGGACTTTGGGCAAGTCACAACCTTCTGAGAAACATAACGTGTTCAAATCCTTACCACCCTCAGAGTCTATGATTTCATGTTACCAAGCATTGAATCCTAAAGCCCATTAAAGCTTTATGAACTAGGCCTGAAGATAAATAGAAAAAGAAGTCTTTAGAAAAAGGAGGCTTTAAAAAAAATGTGCCAACTGTTAAGTTGGAACGTTCCTATTTCTTTTCACCACAGAATCAGTTAAGAGAAACAGTTAAGCAGCACTCTGTCTTTAACTCGGAAGAAAAGTTATTTGCTTTTCCTTTACAAAGTCTAAACTTCACATTGAGAAGATCAGGATTTAATCTGGTACAACATATAAAGTACTGTCTTATTCTGATATACCTCTGGATCGCTGATTTGACCCTAAATGAGGAAAAATGAAATTTTGTTATTTTAAAAGTAACGAGAGAAAGACTCTGCCATATAATCATGGTCCTGTGAATTTTCATGAAAAGAAATAATACTTTACGTGTCATCAAATATTATAATACAGTACATCACAATCTTCAATGAATTCACCTAATGGAGTATATAGGTGGATGTTTAAAGACATCCATATGAACTTGTCCAAAATTATTTAGCTTTTTATGTTCCGTTTTACCTCAAAATCTTAACTTATAAATTGTACTCATCATCACACGGACGTGACAGTCATTGATATACTAATTTGGTCCTTTAAGATGAAAATGGGATAGAATTGTATGTCACTTAGCAACTCTGTGCCGTTCAAGGCTGTTGATGTAGGCAGAGCAAGCAGGGGAGAATACAAATCTGGGAGATGGGCCAGGGGCAGTTGGTTGAGGAGGAAGAGAGAAGAGCAAATTGGAACATTTTATTTACTTTCCACATCAGCATTCAAACCTGAATCCCTCCAGAAACTCTTCTGAGAGAGATTGCACATGCGGCGCTATCATTCATCGGCCAGTCATTTGGGCTGACTAATATGTGGTTAGGGCCTTCGGTTGTGTCTCTCTGAAAGTACTGCTGTCTTTTCAAAGATTCAGCAGCCGTACTACTCATTTGCAAAGCAGTTTTTCCAGCAATCAGGCTTTTCCTGTGTGTCTTGTTCTTTAAGGAGTCTCTGCAGATTTATTGCAATTTGATTGTGAATCTTCTCTGCCTCTGGTTATGGGCTTCCTCATTAGCATATCCCCAAATTCCTTTACAGTGTGTACTCTAAGCACTGCTAAGCAGTTCTGTCCATGGCATAATGCAGATCGTGTGGAGAAACCTAAGTGCTCTTGTTGCTGACCACACTGGGGAGAAGGACAGGGACAGACTATGAGGACAAGGAGAGAGAGGCAAGGGCCGAGAGGCAGAAGAGGCCAGGTGCCTGGCATAAATGGTCAAAGTTCCTGGGATAAGTGAGCCTATGCCAGCAGGTGTCCAGACAGCAGTTGTAGTGGAGGAACCTCCACCAAAGCCCAAGCAGACCTCTGATTGTGGTCAGAGGCTGAGCCCTGGGGCCATCGGACCTGCGGGGAACATCTCCTCCTCAAATGTTGCACTCAGCAAAGCCAAGTCTAACCTGGAAAGTGGAGGAGGCCAAAAGCCTTGGTGCTGGCCATCTTCCCAAGCTCCAGTGTGATCCTCCAAATCTAAATGACAAACTTTAGTTACCATTTAAACCAAACAACATCTTTCTCCTCTGACTTAATGGAAAAAAAGTGTGTGGTTAATTTGTTAAACATTTTCAGCCAACTGTATTTGCTGGTCACTTATTTCCCACCTGTGCGCGGTCTTCCCTACAAAACTGGGAATACCTGTTTTGTGTACTTTGTTGGTTGAAAATATTCTAAAACTTTAATGATCTGGCAAGAAATTTCTGCAGCAGAAGCATTTCTGGGCAGGAGTCAAATCCTAGCATGGCCTCATCCAGAGAGCATGTACCCAGGAGCTTTGCCAGTTCTCACCAGGAGTTTATCAAGGGGCAAACAAAGCTAACTGCCATTGTGCTCACATGCGTAATAAAATACTGTGTCAGTCAACAGATGATCAAACTATGTTAGTCTCTTTGAAGTTTGCCTTTGAATAACTATCACAATTTCAACAAGCTATAGAGAAATTTATTTCATATAAATAACTAAGTTAATTAATACTGTGATGATGGCAAATATTATCAGTGATTACCATTGATCTTTTAATATTGTGCCAAGCACTTCATCAAGTTATCATATTTAATCATTGCAACAACCCTGTGAGGGAGGTGTCATTACTTCTCCTTTGAAAGGTGAGGAAAGGAGCTTTGTAGAATTAACAAGGTAACAAACCTAAGTTTGTAGTGACAGGGTTTAGTTTTGAGTCAGATTTGTTTGGGTGGATCAAAGGCTCCATTCCTAATCATTAGGTAGAGCACTTAATGTTAAACGAAATGCAGCTACTAAAAGTCAATGGCACAAAGAATATTTTCTGACCCAGGTGCAGATTCTGTAAGACAACCAGTGAGACAACCCTCGAGTCTCCCTTTCAGCAGCAAGTTGAACAGGAGCATCAGAGGCTATGGTAGGCATCCTCCACCCTTCTCTGGATCACAGCTGACGGGCCCAGCTGAGGATGTACCCAGACAGCTCTGCAGCCGCTGCCTGACCAAATCCAAACCCTGGAACCCACTGTCCCCTGGATCATCTGCTCTTACTGTCTTTTCTCATCATCCCTCCTTCTATAAACATCGTGTTTAGGTTGGCTCTGATAGCTCACTGCTTTCCCTCTTCCTGCAATATCAGAACTTCAAGGGAACAGCTTGGAAGTCTGGTCATTCCTATAGTGTACTTACTGTCAATCTGAGGGTCACCCTCTGGTAAGTTATCTGAATTATTCTGAAATGCAACCTGTCAATGATACTGCAATTTCAGAAGCACATATTGCCATAACTCCTCCAGGCTTTATCCTCACAGCCCAGAAGCCTTGAGACTGGAACTGGATAGCACATTTCTCACTCCTTCACTTCCTGGGATTCCCTCCCTGCCTGTCCCACTAGTGAGCTGATAGAGGAAGGTAACTAAAACAGAAATTGGAAATGCTTATATTTAGTTTTTTAATGTCTATAAAAACTTTTCAAAATGCATCTTTCAGAAGTTCAGTGAAATATCTGGGGCAAGGGAGGGGAGCATATATCTCAATTCTATTTTGAACCGAAGAGCGAGTTTGCAGTTCATTCTAAAAGTTACTCTCCTTAAATTACCAAAGGTGTCTTCTTTGCTTGGCAGCCCAGCATTTTATTGCATGTATTTTATACATTAAGTTTTGCAATACTTTATAATTCTGGAGAATAACACAATAACAGCTTATACCACTTGGTAGTTAAATGAACCATAGGACATCTTCCATTCTGTATTGAAAGTGGGATTAATACAGAGTTCAGAGCAATTGACTTGTAGCTCATTCAATCATTCACAGTGTACTCATTATACCTTTCATCTTTTGGAGAAGGGCAGAAATGAAAGTGCCTTTACATGCAGCCCTAAAGGAAGGTATGGGCCATTTCTCATTCTGATTATGACTTTCTTAAAACAGTGTATGTGGAGGAGGGGGAAAGGCTATAATCTAAAACACATACAAATGCCATAAGCATAAACACACCCTTATCTCTTAGCATCATCAAAACTGTGTGTGTGTAAACCTTATGTGTACTCTGCTGAAAATGGTTTTCTACTTGAAAAAAGATTCTGGAGACGAGAATGAATGGCTGACGAAAGGATAAATATAGGCCTGTATTAGAGATCCTAACCTAAAAATAAGACAAAATTAAGCCCTCTCATTGAATTCGAAGAAACCCAAAAGATTTTTAACTTCCCAAGACCTCTTATGCAGAAAAGACCCCTTCAGCTTCACAGTGATTCACTTAATCACATTAACATGAAAAACTGATTCAGGAAATGGTAGTATGTCTGCTATGTACTATCCTGAAGTACAGGGGTCAAAAATTATTTTTTTTAAAACCATGATAGAGGAATTCCACTTCAGGAAATGGAGTAGATATGCTTTTCCCTGCTTCTCCCATTAAGTACAACTAAAAGCCCTGGACATTACATGTAAAACAAACACAAGACTCTGGAAGGTGGAATGAAAAGGACTGACAACTGAGGGACATGGAGACTTGAGGAATGACATTATGGTAAGTTCACTGTTTTTTTTTTTTTCCTCATACATACTACACTCGTTGCTGAAGAAGCTACTAATCCAGAAACACTAACATGTGTAGACAAAACAAGCCCCAACAAAAGCCTACCCTCTCTAGCCAGAAGACAAGGAAAGAGGAAGCCTCGTAAAATGGAAGACTCTTAGACAATAATCACTCTACTCCAGCCAAACATCACAGAAAAAAAAAAAAAAGTGCTCCAACACCCACCCATGTCGGCAAAGCACAAGTAAAGAGTCAGACTTCTACTCTCACTAGGCTATAACAAGGTATCCCAGCCTTCCCACTCTAACAGGGTGGTGTCAGAGAACACAAGATATGGAGCCTGGACTTCCATCTCCACTGGGTGATAAGGCACCACTTCCTCCCTTCCCTCTGCTGGTGTGGTGTCAGAGGAGGCCTAGTAGACAATCAAGAATTTTGCCACATGCCAACAATTATGAACCTGCCTCCTCCACGTGATGTCATTGGAGGCTGCATGGCAAGCCCTGATGTGAGATTGCTACCTCTCCCAGCTAGGGAGGTATCAGTGAAACCCTAGTGAGGAGCTTGAATGCTCATCCTCACCCAGAAGTAATGAGGAACCCTTCCCTCAGGAGTCAATGAAGGCTGAGTGGGGAACCTGAACTTCCATACCCACCTAGCAGTGACAAGGCAGTACACTTCCCATCCTCTGCCATAGCAGTGTCAGAAAAATCCAGCTAAATGAGAAGGTGTGAATGAGATCCAGAACCTCATATCATAAGCTCAGAATGTCCAGATTTGAACTGAAAATCACTGATCATACCATGAACCAGGGAGATCTCAAATTGAATGAAGAAAGACCATCAATAGATTCTAACACAGAGATGATAGAGATATTAGAATTATCTGACGAAGATTTTAAAGCAGCCATCATTTGAAAAAAAAATATTTTAATGAGCAATTACAAACACCTTAAAGTGAATGAAAAAATTGAGTGTCCACAAAGAACTAGAAAGATTTAACAAATAACAGAAGATATAAAAAGAACCAAATAAAATTTTAGAACTGCAAATACTGAAAGAAAAACTGATATTAAAAAACAAAGAACTCGGTGGATGTAAAATATGATACCAAATATCTGAAACATGGAGTGGAGAGGAATAAAGAATGAGTTTAAAATTAAGTGACAATCAGCTTAATATAGACTGCTATATGCAGATGTTATGTACAAATTGATTGGTGACCAAAAATCAATAAACAGTAATATATATGCAAAAAAATAAAATAAAGAGTAAGGAATCCAAGTATATCACTAAAGAAAACCAGCAAACCAGGAAAGAGCAAAAGAGAAGAAAGGATCAGAGAAAAACTACAAAATAACCACAAAACAAGTAACAAAATGGCAATAAATACGTATCTATCAATAATTGGTTTGAATGTAAATGAAATAATCACTCCAATCAAAAGACATAGGGTGACAGAGTGAATTAAAAAAAAAAAAAAAAAGACCCATCTTTATACTGCCTACAGGAGACTCATTTCAGACCTAAAGACACCTGCAGATTGAAAGTGAGGGGATGGAGAAAGATTTATCATACAAATGAATATCAAAAGAAAGGCAAGTAGCAACACTTATATTGGACAAAATAGACTTTAAAACAAAGACTGTAAAAGAGACAAAGGATAGTGTATAAAAGGGACAGGGGAGCCTGGATGGCTCAGTCAGTTAAGTGGCCAACTTCAGCTCAGGTCGTGATCTCTCAGTTCATGGTTCAAGCCCCGCATTGGCCTCTGTGCTGACAGCCCAGAGCCTGGAGCCTGCTTCGAATTCTGTGTCTCCCTCTCTCTCTCTGCCCCTCCCTTGCTCATGTGCTGTCTCTCTCTCTCTCTCAAAATAAATAAATAAATAAATAAATAAATAAATAAATAAATAACATTAAAAAATTATAACAAAGGGGACAATCAAGATATAATAATTGTAAATATTTATGCACCCAACATGAAGCACCCACATACATAAAACAGTTAAGAACAAACATAAAGAAACTAATCAATAGTAATACAATAATAGTAGGGGACTTTAACACCCCACTTACATCAATGGACAGATCATCCAAATGGAGAATGAATAAGAAAACAGTGGCTTTGAATGACACACTAGACCAGATGGATTTAACAAGTATATTCAGAACATTCCATCCTAAAACAGCAGGATACACATTCTTTTCAAGTGCACATGGAATATTCTCCAGAACAGATCACATATTAGGCCACAAAACAAGCCTCAACAAATTCAAAAATATCGAAGTTACACTATACATCTTTTCTGACCATAATGCTATGAAACTAGAAGTCAACCATAAGAAAAAATATGGAAATATGACAAATCCATGCAGGGTAAATAACATGCTACTAAAAAATGAGTGGGTCAACCAAGAAATCAAAGAAGTAATCAAAAAGTACATGAAAACAAACGAAAATGAAAGTACAACAGCCCAAAACCTTTGGGATGTAGCAAAAGTGGTTCTAAAAGAAAAGTTTATAGCAATACAGGCCTATCTCAAGAAGCAAGAAAAATCTCAAATAAACAACCTAACCTTACACCTAAAAGAGATAGGAAAAAAAAAAAAAACCAACAAACAAAACTAAAACCAGAGGAAGGAAGGAAGGAAATAATAAATATTAGAGCAGAAATAAATCATATAGAAACTAAAAAACAACAGAACACACCAATGAAACCAGGAACTGGTTCCTTGAAAAAATCAACAAAATTGATAAACCTCTAGTCAGACTCACCAAGAAAAAAATAAAAGGACTCAAATAAAGGACTCAAAATCATAATGAAAAAAGGGAAATAACAACCAACACCACAGAAATACAAACAATCGTAAGAGAATATTATGAAAACTATATGCCAACAAATTAGACAACCTAGAAGAAATGGATAAATTCCTAGAAACATAACCTACCAAAACTGCAGCAGGAAGAAATAGAAAACTTGAACAGACCGATTAGCAACAAGTAAATTAGGGGCACCTGGGTGGCTCAGTCGGTTGAGCGACCGACCAACTTCAGCTCAGGTCATGATCTCACAGTTTGTGAGTTCGAGCCCCGCGTCGGGCTCTGTGCTGACAGCTCAGAGCCTGGAGCCTGCTTCGGATTCTGTGTCTCCCTCTCTGTCTGCCCCTCCCCCACTCATGCTCTGTCTTTCTCTGTCAGAAATAAATGAACATTAAAAAAAAAAAAAAAGTAAATTGAATCAGTAGTCCAAATACTCCCAACAAACAGAAGTCCAGTACAAGACAGCTTCAAGGGGAGTTCTACCAAAACCTTAAGGAAGAGTTAACACCTACTCTTCTCAAACTATTCCAAAAAAATAGAAGAAAAACTTCCAAATTCATTCTATGAAGCCAGTATTACCCTGATACCAAAAACATATAAAGACACTACAAAAAAAGAGAATTACAGGCCATCTCTGATGAACATAGATGCAAAACTCCTCAACAAAAATATAAGCAAACTGAATCCAACAATACATTAAAAAAAAATCATTCACCAAAATCAAGTGGGATTTATTCCCAGGATGTAAGTTTGGTTTAATATTCACAAATCAATCAATTTGATAACATCAATAAGAAAAAGGATAAAAAAATGATCATTTCAACAGATGCAGAAGAAGCATTTGACAGAGTACAACATCCATTTATGATAAAAGCTCTCAACAAAGTAGGTTTAGAAGGAACACACCTCAACATAATAATGTCCATATATGAAAGATCCACAGCTACCATTATCCTCAGTGGGGAAAAACTGATAGCCTTTCCCCTAAGATCAGGAACAAGACATGAATGTCCACTCTCACCACTTTTATTCAACATAGTCCTGGAAGTCATAGCCACACCAATTAAAAAACAAAAAGAAACAAAAGGCATCCAAATTGGTAAAGAAGAAGTGACAGTGTCACTATTTACAGATGTCATGATGTTTACAGAAAATCCTAAAGACTACAACAAAAAACTACTAGAAATGACAAATGAATTCAGTAAAGTCACAGGATACAAAATTAATGTGCAGAAATCTGTTACGTTTCTATACACTAACAATGAAACAGCAGAAAGAGAAACTAAGGAAAGAATTCAATTGACAATTGCACCAAAAATAATAAGATACCTAGGAAACACCTAACCAAAGACGTGAAAGACCTATATTCTGAGAACTATAAAGCAATGATGAAAGAAATTGAAGATGACACAAAGAAACAGAAACACATTTCATACTCATGGATTGGAAAGAACAAATATTGTTAAAATGTCTATACTACCCAAAGCAATCTACACATTTAATGTAATCCCTATCAAAATGCTAACAGCGTTTTTCACATGACTAGAACAAACAATCCTAAAATTTATATGGAGCCACAAAAGATCCCAAATAGCCAAAGCTATTTTGAAAAAGAAAAGCAAAGCTGGAGGTATCACAATTGCAAACTTCAAGTTATATTACAAAGCTGTAGTAATCAAAACAGTATGGTACTGGCCCCAAAATAGACTTAATGATCAACAGAACAGAATAGAAAACCCAAGATAATCACATACTTACATGGCCAATTAATCCATGAGGAAAATCCAGTGAAAAGAAGTAGGAAAGCAGGAAAGAATATCCAATGAGAAAAAGTCTCTTCAAGAACTGGATACATGCAAAAGAATGAAAATAAACCACTTTCTTACACCATACACCAAAATAAGCTCAAAATGGATTAAAGAGCTAAATGTGACACCCGAAACCATAAAATCCTAAAAGAGAGCACAGGCAGTAATCTCTCTGCCATTTGCCATCACAACATCTTTCTAGAATATGTCTCCTGAAGAAAGGGAAATAAAAGGAAAACTATTGGGACTACACACATAAAAAACTTCTGCACAGCGAAGGAAACAATCAATAAAACTAAGAGGCAACCTACTGAATGGGAGAAGTTATTTGCCAATGACTTATTCGATAATGGGTTAGTATCCAAAATATGTAAGCTACTGATACAACTCAACACCCAAAAAACAAATAATACAATTAAAAATGGGCAGAAGACACAAGCAGACATTTCTTCAAAGAAGGCATACAGATAGCCAAGAGACATATGTAAAGATGCTCAACATCACTGATCATCAGGGAAATGCAAATCAAAACTACAAGATATCACTTCACACCTGTCAGAGCAGCTAGAATCAAAAACACAAGGAACAACAAGTGTTGGTGAGGATGTCGACAAAGGGGAACCCTCTTGCACTATTTGTGGGAATGTAAACTGGTACAGCCTCTATGGAAAACAGTATGGAGGTTCCTAAAAAATTAAAAATAGAACTACTCTACAATCCAGGAATAGCACCACTGGGCATTTACCCAAAAAAATGCAAAACACTAATTCAAAAGGATACATGCACCCTGGTGTTTATTGCAGCATTATTTGTAATAGCCAAACTATGGAAGCAGCCCAAGTGTCCATCAACTGATGAATGCATAAAGAAGAAGAGGTATATCTATATACAATGGAATATGATTCAGCCATAAAAAAGAATGAAATCTTACCATTTGCAATGACATGGATGTAGCTAGAAAATATAAGGCTAAGTAAGATAAGTCAGTCATAAAAAGCCAATATCATATGATTTCACACATATATGGAATTTAAGAAACAAAACAAACAAGCAAGGAGAGAGAGAGAGAGAGAGAGAGAGAGAGAAACCAAGAAACAGACTCTTAACTATAGAGAAAAAACTGATGGTTACCTGAGGGGAAGTGGATGGGGAGATGGGTGAAATAAGTGATGGGAATTAAGGAGTGCACTTATCATGTTGTGCACTGGGTGATATATAGAATTGTTGAATCACTATATTGTACACCTAAAATTAATACAACCCTGTACGTTAGCCATACTGGAATTTAAAAAAAACTTAAAATTCAGTGGAGAGGCTCAATAACAGAATAAAGGAGACAGAGGAAAGAATCAGTAAAATGAGGATAGGAAAATAGAAATTACCCAACCTAGGGGCACCTGGGTGGCTCAGTCGGTTAAGCAGCTGACATCAGCTCAGGTCATGATCTCATGGTTCATGAGTTAGAGCCCCATGTAGGGCTCTGTGCAGACAGCTCAGACTCTGGAGTCTGCTTTGGATTCTGTTTCTCTCTCTCTCTCTCTCTCTCTCTCTCTCTGTCTCTCCCTCTCTCTCAAAAATAAACATTAAAAAAAAAAGAAAAAAAGAAATTACCCAATCTAAACAATACCAATGGGCTCTAATAAAGGTATGTGCCCTGGGTCCTGTCTCTCTCTCTCTCTCTGCCTGGATTCTGCCTCAACTTCCCCATGTGGCATTTCGAAGCATGCTATGTACTTCTTCCAGGACTTATGAATAATATACTCTCTATTTCAGTTTCTCTTGTGGTCTTTTGTTAAACTGTGAGCAGTTCATCATCCAGTACCCTTGCTCTACTTAGCAAATGTTAACAAAGTCATAACAGTCCTCCAGTCTTTCTCTTCCTTTTGGGGTTTTAATTGGGCATTTTATATGATTCTATTTTCTCTCCCTTCTTGGCATATCAGTTATGCTTCTTTTTTTCCTTTTTTACTGGTTGTCCTAGAGTTTTCAATATACATTTACAACTAATCCAAACCCACTTTCTTTCTTTTTTAATTTTGCTTAATGTTTATTTATATTTGAGAGAGAGAGAGAGAGAGAGAGAGAGAATATGTGAGCTGGGGAGGGGCAGGAGCAGAGAGAGACAGAGACAGAATCTGAAGCAGGCCCCAGGTTCTGAGCTGTCAGCGTAGAGCCCCATGCAGGGCTCAAACTCACCAGCCATGAGATCATGACCTAAGCCAAAGTTGGATGTTTAAAAACCTGAGCCACCCAGGTGCCCTGGCAAGTCCACTTTCAAATGGATACCACTATACCAGTACACAACTAGTGTGAGTACATTATAATAACAAAATAATCTTATTTTTTTCATCTCTGTATCATTGCTGTCCATCATTTTATTTATATATACAAGCAAATATAAGCATATATATATACATACACACATACTACATAAGCATACCTAATCAAATACATTGTTGCTATTATTATTGACCATTCACCAAGATAGACCACATTCTAGGCCACAAAACCACCTGAGAATTTAGATCAATAGAAATCATACAGAATTAGATTAGATTAGAAATCAATAACAGAAAGATAACTTAAAATCTCAAAATCACAGAAGTTAAACAACATACAGATGCATAATACATGGGTCAAATAAGAAATCTCAAGGGAAATTTTAAAATATTTTAAACTAAATGAAAATAAAAGCATAACTTACCAAATTTGTTGTATACAGTAAAAATAGTGCTTAGAGAGAGATTTGTAGCATTTAAATGTATACATTAGAAAAGAAGAAAGATCTAAAATCAAGCATCTTAGTTTCCCCTGAAGAAACTAAAACAAACAAACAAAGGCAAATTAAATCCAAAGTAAGCAGAAAAAAATAAATACTAAGAATTAGAGCAGAAATCAGTGAAAGCAAAAACAGGAAATCAATAGGGAAAAACAACCAAAGATCAATAAAATCAATAAGCCTCTAGCCAAGCTAACCAAGAAAATTAAAAAAAAAAAATCAGAAGACACAAATTACTAATCATCAGAAATTAAAAAGGGGCTATCACTATAGATCCCATCAAAATTAAAAGGATAAAAAGGAGTACTGTGAACAAATGCTATGCCCACAAATTTGATAACCTAGATGAAATGGTCCAATTCCTTGAAAGACACAATCTGTCAAAACTCACTCAAGAAGAAATAGATAATCAGAACAGGCCTATCTATTAAGGGTATTAAATCAATAATCAATAACCTTTTTGTTGTTTTTTTTTGTTTTTATTTTATTTTTATTTTTTTTTAACGTTTATTTATTTTTGAGACAGAGAGAGACAGAGCATGAACACGGGAGGGGCAGAGAGAGAGGAAGACACAGAATCTGAAACAGGCTCCAGGCTCTGAGCTGTCAGCACAGAGCCCGACGCAGGGCTCGAACTCACGGACCGTGAGATCATGACCTGAGCCGAAGTCGGACGCTTAACCGACCAAGCCACCCAGGCGCCCCTTTTTGTTTTTATTTTAGAGAGAGAGAGGATGAGTGGGGGGGAGGGGCAGAAGGAGAAAGAGAAAGAGAGAGACAGAGAGACAGAGAGACAGAGAGACAGAGAATGTTAAGCAGGCTCCATGTTCAGTGGAGAGCCTGATTTAGAACTCGATGCCACGACCCTGGGATCATGACCTGAGCCAAAATCAAGAGTTGGACACTCAACAACTGAGCCACCCAGGAGCCCAATAATTAATAACCTTCTAAACATATGAACAGCAAATATTTAAATGGGGGAATATATGTAGAGCAAATTATAAATGGGGGGAGGCAAAGACATGTTAAAGAAAATAAAGTGTCTACACTCCAGTTGAACATAAAATGAAGAAAAGAGTAAACTGAAAATTTTCAGACTACTAGTGTCTTCATTTTTTTTTTGAAGTGTATTTATATATAAATATTATTTATATATATTATATATTGAAATATATATATATTAATACCTAGAGCAACTACTAAAAATGCTATACAAAATGATACACTAAAAACACTAGATTACTTAAAATGGAATTCTAAAAAAAGGCCCAGTGCCCCTAGGAAGGTTAAAAAAAAGAGAGAGAGAGAACAAAAAGAAAACAAAAAATAAAATGACAAAGCCCTTATATACCAATAATTATATTAAATCTAAATGGTCTAAATAATGCCAAGGGAAAGAATTTGGCAAAATGAATTTAGAATCATGATTCAACAATATTCTGTCTACAAACTCTTCAAATATAATGACAGGCTAAAGGTCAAAGGATGGAAACAGATACCACACAGACTTTAGTATAAGGAAACAGTAGTGGCTATATTAATACCGGGCAAAGTAGACTTCAGAGCAAAGTAAATTACTGGAGGCAGAGAGAGATATTATATAATTATAAGAATCAGTCCACCAAGAAGACATAGCAATGTATATGCACCAAACAACAGGGCTGCAAAAGATATGAAACAAAAATTGATACGACTGAAAGGAAAAATGGACAAATCAACAATTATAGTTGGAGATTTTAACTCCTCTGTCTCAACAATTGATTGAGCAACTAATCAAAAAATTCAGCAGGAATGTATAGAACTCAATGACACCATCAACCAAGAGTACATTTATAGAACATCTATCCAACAACAGCAGAACACATGTTCTTTTCAAGTGCCCATGGAATATATACCAAGACAAACTATATCCTGGGCTATAAACAAACTTAACAAATTTTTTAAAACTGAAATCATAAGCAACATTTCCTTCCACTGCAATGGACAAATATCAGAAAGATAACAGGAAAATCTCTAAATACTAGGATAATCCATGGATCAAAAAGAAGTCTCAAGAAAAATTAAAAACTACATTGAAAGATAAATGTATAACATTAAATGCATATAGTATAAAAGAAAAAATCTCAAATCAATTATTGAAGCCCCACCTCAAGAACATAAAAAAGAAAAACAAAAGAAACCTAAATCAAGCACAAAAAGGAAATAATAAAAAGAAAACTAAAACTCCACGAAAATGAAAGAAAAAAATAGAGAAAATCAATGAAAGCACTGGTTCTTTGAACAGATCAATGAAACCTGCAGACCTCTAGTAAGACTAAAGAAATAAAAAAGAGATGACACAAATCACCAATATCAGGAATGAAACCAGGTATCACTATACACCCTGCAGACATCGAAAGGGAATACTATAACTCTAGAAATATAAATTTCAAATATAAACATCAAAAGGGAATACTATAGCTCTAGAAATATAAATTTGACTCTTAGATGAAATGTACTAATTCCTCAAGAAACACAAATCAGCACAACTCACCCAATATGGAATAATTTCAATCACTCTATAACTATTAAGGGAATTATTAATTCATAATTTAAAACTCCAAAAAGAAATCTCCAATCCCAGCTGGTTTGATGTAAATTCTGTATGATCTCTTTCAAAGAATGCAAGGGGAAGAAACCCTCCCCAATTCACATGATAAAACTAGTATTATCCTGATAACAAATAAGACAAAATGGAAAAAAAATGCAAATCAGTATCTTTTATGAATATAGATGCAAAAAATCCTTAAAACATTAGCAAATAGAATTCAGCAACATGCAAGAATTATAGTCCATAACCAAGTGGAGTTTATTCCAGAGATGCAAGTCTGAATGTTTGAAATTCAATTTAATCTTCCATACTAACAGTATACAAAAGAAAAAAATTACACGATCACATCAATTGATAAAAAGCAGTCAACAAAATTTAACACCTATTCACGATATAAAAAAAAACACTCAGAAGAGTAGAAATAGAGGCAAAACTCCTCACACTGTTAAAGAGTGTCTACAAAAATCCTACAGCTAACATTATACTTAATAGTCAAAGACTAAAGGCATTCCCCCTTAAGATCAGAAACAAGGCAAGGAAGTCACCTCTCACCACTCTTATTCAACATTGTGCTGGAAATTCTGTCCACCACTGAAAGACAAGAAAAGGAAATAAAAGGCATAGAGTTCAGAAAGGAAGAAATAGAACTTCCCTTTTTGCAGATGGCATGATTGTCTACATAGAAAATCCCAACGAATCTACAAAATGATGAGGAGGAGGAAGAGGAAGAGGAGGAGGAGGAGGAGGATCAGTGAGTTCAGCAAGGTTGCAAGACGTAAGATAAATGTGTAAAACTCAATTATATAACTATATACTAGTTGTGATTAAGGTCACTGAAACTTACAATACCATTTATAATTGCTCAAAAAAAAAGTGAAATGGTTTGGTATGAATCTAACAAAACATGTATAGCACATGTATGCCCAAAACTACAAAGCATTAAGGAAAGAAATCAAAGATCTAAATAAATGGTGAGACATACTGTGTCCATAAATTTTAAGACTCAGCATAGTATAGACATCACTTACTCAAAATTGATATAGAGGCTTAAGGCAACTCCTATTAAAATTCCAGCAAGATTTTCCATAGATGAAGACAAGACTATTCTAACATTTATATGGAAAGACAAAGAAAACAGAATAGCTAAAACACTTTAGAAAAAGAATGAAGTGGGAGGAATCAGTCTACTTAAGTTCAAGACTTTGTTAGCTATTAGTAATCAAGACTTTGTGGTATTGATGAAGAAATAGACACGTAGCTCAATGAAACAAAACAAAATTCAGAAATAAATCCACATAAATATAAAGGAGCAAAAGAAATTTCATGAAGGAAAGATAGCCTCTTCACCAAATGAGGCTGGAGCATTTGTACATACATAGGCAAAAAAAAAAAAAAAAAATCCTGACTTAAGTATCACACTTTATTCAAAAGTTGACTAAAACTGTAAAATATAAAACTATAAAACTTTTAGAAAAAAAATAGAAGAAAATCTCTGGGATCTTAGTATTTGCAAAGAGCTTTTAGATTTGCTACAAAAAGCATGATCCATAAAAGTCTAATTGGCAAATTAGACTACAAAATTAAAAACTTTTGCTTTATGAAAGATTCTTTTGCAAAGGATGAAAAGACCAGTTACAGGGCAAGAGAAAAATATTTGTGGACACATGTTCAACAAAGGACCAGTATTTAGATTATATAAATAACTCTCAGGGCACCTGGGTGGCTCAGTTGAGTGCCTGACTCTTGATTTCAGCTCAGGTCATGATCCCAGAGTCATGGGATCAAGTCCTGCATCAGGTGCCACATTGAATGTGGAGCCTGCTTAAAATTCTCTCTCCTTCCCTCTGACCCTTTCCCCCTCTCACACTCTCTCTCTCTAAAAAACAAAAACAACAACAAAACACACACACACACACACACACACACACACACACAAACACATCTCAAAATTCAGCAGTAAATAATCCAAGCAGTTAAACCAATTTGACAATGGACAAAAGATATGAACAGACATTTCACTAGAAAGAACGGCAAGTAAACACACTTTAAAAGACATTGAACATCATTAGCCACTAGGGAAATGCAAATTAAAACCACAATGAGATAAACCACTGCACAGCTATCAAAGTAGCTAAAATAAAAAATAGTGACAACACTAAATGCTGGTGAGGACCACTGACACATTGCATACATTCACATGTTGCTAGTAGGAATATAAGATGGCACAGCCATTGTGGAAAACAATATGACAGTTTCATCAGAAAACTAAAAATTGGTGCAGCCACTCTGGAAAACAGTGTGGAGGTTCCTCAAAAAATTAAAAATAGACCTACCCTATGACCCAGCAATAGCACTGCTAGGAATTTACCCAAGGGATACAGGAGTACTGATGCATAGGGGCACTTGTGCCCCAATGTTTATAGCAGCACTCTCAACAATAGCCAAATTATGGAAAGAGCCTAAATGTCCATCAACTGATGAGTGGATAAAGAAATTGTGGTTTATATACACAATGGAGTACTACGTGGCAATGAGAAGGAATGAAATATGGCTCTTTGTAGGAACATGGATGGAACTGGAGAGTGTTATGCTAAGTGAAATAAGCCATACAGAGAAAGACAGATACCATATGTTTTCACTCTTATGTGGATCCTGAGAACTTAACAGAAACCCATGGGGGAGGGGAAGGAAAAAAAAAAAAAGAGGTTAGAGTGGAAGAGAGCCAAAGCATAAGAGACTCTTAAAAACTGAGAGCAAACTGAGGGTGATGGGGGGTGGGAGGGAGGGGAGGGTGGGTGATGGGTATTGAGGAGGGCACCTTTTGGGATGAGCACTGGGTGTTGTATGGAAACCAATTTGACAATAAACTTCATATATTGAAAAAAAAAAAAAAAAGAAAACTAAATATGCATCTACCATATGACCTAACAATTGTACTCCTGGCCATTTGTTCCAGAGAAATCTAGATACCTTTCAAAAAGTGAATCATTAAACTGTGGTACATGGAATAATGCAACAATGAAAAGGGACAAACTATGGATCCAACAACCTGAATAAATCTCCAGAGACGTGTAGAATTATGTACTATATGTTTGTACTGTATGTATATAACCTTCTTAAAATAACAAATTGTAGAAATGGACAACAGATTAGTGGTTGCCAAGGCATAAGAGATGTGGAAACTGGAGAAAATAGGTGTAGCTATGAAAGGGCAACATGTGAGATCTCTGTGGTAATGGAGCTGTTCTGTATCTTGACTGTATCAATGTCAATATTCTGGCTGTGGTATTCTACAGTTTTGCAGGATATGACCATTGAGGCGAATTAAACAGAGTACACAGATTCTTCTTGTATTGCTTCCCACTGACGCACGTGAATCCACACTTGTCTCAAAAAGTTTAAAAATATGTATTTAAACCCTCAGATAAATTATACCATTAAATGTTGAAAAATAATTTTAAAAAAATTTAACATTTATTTGTTTTTGAGAGAAAGACAGAGCATGAGTTGGGGAGGGGCAGAGAGAGAGAAGGAGACACAGAATCTGAAGCAGGCTCCAGGCTCTGAGCAGAGCCCATTGCCAGGCTCTGACCCATGAACTGTGAGATCATGACAGGAGCTGAAGTCAGACCTTAACTGACTGAGGCACACAGGTGCCCCCCCAAAATTTTTTTTAAAAACCATGATACGTGGTTTCCTGGACAAAGGGATAACAAGGTTTTGTACTTGTTCTTTATACTAAGCATAACAAAAAGTATTATCGTTAAGAGAATTTTCAATCAAGAGTGGTAATACAGTTTAGCAGGAAATATTGTTGTACTTTTTGTAACTTCTCAAGGGTAGATGCCTCATATCTTCACGTTGTACTTTTATGACTAAAATACTAAATAATATAACAAGTTAACTAAGTGAAAAAGGAAGAATATGGGGATTGTTTGTCCGCTTGAATGCAGGCCAAAAGCTAAAGGAAACTGATATATTATGAATAACAGAAAAAACTCCGTTTCAGAAACTAAGTTTATTTTAGAAATTAATTTCAAGCCTGTTTGAAAACAATTGTCATTCTAATAAGAATTAAAATTCAAACTATTTTGGATGATAAATATTTAAAAGCATTTGGTCTGGAAACTAAATGGAACAGAGCAAAGAAATTAATGTTATCAAATCCACTGTGGTGGAGTGAAATGTCGGTTTTGCTGAGAGGATTTTGGTCCATACTGCTAATCTCCAGAAACACATTCTCATTCTGTAACTACCATCATAGTCATATAAACATGATATTTATTCCTGAAGAATGTGATTCTTATTTCATCTACATTTTTCCTTCTTAATAATTATCTTTAAAAGCTTTACTAAAAAATCCTTTGAGCACCCAATTCCTAAGGCATGAACATATGCAAACAAACCCCTATAAACATACCTAATCCCCTCTCCGTGATCCAGACTACATGAAATCCCATAGAAAGTCCCAATTCAAGTCTTCTCAGTGTAATTTACCCACGCTTTCATGTGTGAGGTTAACTTCTTCCCTCTGCCATTATTGGAAAGAAGCCACCTTTGTTCCCAAGGTACACCCTAAACATGGGTAGGCTTAGTAGGGAGCTTCAACCAGCAGGAAAAGTGAATTTTAGAAAGCATCTGTCATGTTTGAGGGGAAAATTAGAACTTAAGTGAGTTTCCTTTCACTTTAATGGCTTAGTTGTTGTATTCGTTTGCTAGGGCTACTGTAACAAAGTACCACAAACCAAGTGGTTTAAACAACAGAAATTGATGATCTCGCAGTTCTAGAGGCTGGAAATTCTAAGATCAAAGTGTCATGGGGTTGGTTCCTTCTGAGAGCCATGAGGAAGAATCAGTTCCATGCTTCTCTAGCTTCTGGAGGTTTGCTGGTAATTTTTAGTGTACGTTGCCTTATAGAATTATCACCCCAGTCTCTCTGCCTTTGTCTTCACCTGGCACTCTCCCTGTGCGCCCATCCAAATTTCCCTTTTTTATAAGAACACCAATCATTTTGGATTAGGGTGCACCCTAATGACTTTATTTTAACTTGACTACCTCTGTAAATAAGGTCACATTCTGAAGTACTGAGGATTAAGACCAACATACGAATTTGGGGGCACCTGGGTGACTCAGTCGGTTAAGCGTGGGATTCTTGATTTCAGCTCAAGTCATGATCTCACAGTTCATTTCATGAGTTCGAGCTCTGCATTGGGCTCCATGCTGGCAGTGCGGAACCTGCTTGGGATTCTCTCTCTCTCTCTCTCTCTCTCTCTCTCTCTCTCTCTCCCTTCTGTCCCTCCCTCACTTGTGCTCTCTAACTCTCAAAGTAAATAAATAAACTTAAAAAAAAAAAAGACCAAAATATGAATTTTGAAAGAATACAAATCAACTCAGTCCAGTAGTGTTTGATTTTAAATGACTTTAGAAGGAAAAAGGCCACCCAAATCTTCAAAGTGACCCTCCCTCCCCTCTACCATATCTGAATGACTCCCCTTTCAAAGCCTTATTAGGCCACTGCCATATAGTCCCCTATTGTTACCATCTCTCACCAACTTGGTTCATGTTGAGTTTCTTGTCATTTCTTTCCTTAGTTTGCCCCATTTCTATCTATTGCCCTAAAATTCAGTTTCTTCCTCAGCAGTACCTTTGGTCTCATGGCCAGAACTCACACAATAAATGGAAGGCAGTAATGTGGCTTACATGCCTTCAATTACCACATGAAAGTAAGGTGGATCTATGTGCAAATGAAGGCACAGTCAGCATCACACAATGGTGGAGGGTTAATAGCCATCCTCTTTCACATGAAAGCTTTTAAATCAACAGTGTCACCTGACCCAAGAGCATCCTCATACTTTCCACCTACATATAAATTGCAAACCAATTTATTTTCCCCTGTTTTTAATTTAAATTTTAGTTAGTTAACATACAGTGAAATATTGGTTTCAGGACTAGAATTTAGTAATCATCACGTATTTACCACACCCAGTGCTCATCACAACAAGTGCCCTCCTTAGTACCCATCATCCATCTAGTCCATCTCCCACCCACCTCCCTCCAACAACCACAGTTTGTTCTCTATCATTAAGAGTCTCTTGTGGTTTGATACAAACCAATTTAAAGTAAAAGATTATTGGAGTAAATATTCAAGTACCTTTCAGCATGCCTATATTTAAAGTAATTATGAATGGTTATATGTGGGAAACCGTATTATTTTTATCTGTAAAAATGTTGCATTTTATCCTGAAATCCAGCAGAAAGTTGTAAGTTTTGATATGCTGAAAAAATATAAAATCATTAACTAAAAAGAAATATTTTAGTGCCAGTGCATAATCTTGTGCAGTTAGGAGATGAAAAGGAAATGAGTGTGCTGTGAACTACCTTCTGCTATTAAGCTAATCCATAATAGGGGCCCTTTGTATACAACATACAATTTTGATACATCTAGAGAAGAAAATACTGGCCTTTTAGATATGATAATTTTATAAATGGGACATAGGGGAGGCTTGAGAATCCCAGTATCTATGGGTGTTTATATTAACCACTTCAGTACTTTTCAGTATATATAAAACCACAACAATAGAAGTTGTCGGTTCCCTCTCATTTCTGTAGTGCTTCTCCATGTGGTACAGGCACGTTGCACTGTGTTCTCCTTCCATGGAGCACATTTCTGTAGAATGAATCCAGGCCAAACTAAACATCATAGAATCAGTCCTTTAATGTTGGAAGGGATTTAAAAAATTTATTGAATTCAACCCCTAGTTCACACATGACTCACAAATACTTCATGCTCTCCAAAAGGGTCATCTAATGTGTGTTTTCCAGTCTCTGTGGTGGGGGTTGCCATACCTCACCCTAAAGTCCCTTTCATTTTTAGACAGTTGTGAAAAAAACAGTAATATCTACTATTTACATGCTATAATCTTTCACCCATTTGAAGACTCATTTAGTTATTCATTGATTCAGCAAATATTTACTGAGAATCTACTATGTCACCAGTCACTATACAATGTACTGCTATTATAATCTTCATGGGTGGCTTAGCCATTTAGGAAGAGCTTTTCACAAACATCAAACCATTTAATCTTTACAAAAACCCTGTCAAGTGGACTATTATTATCATTATAAATTTGTTATTTTTAAATTTTTTAATGTTTATTTTTGAGAGAGACAGAGTGCAAGCAGGGGAGGGGCAGAGAGAGAGGGAGAGACAGAATCCAAAGCAGGCTCCAGGCTCTGAACTGTCAGCACAGAGCTTGAAGTGAACAGTCACACAACTCATGAACTGTGAGATAATGACCTGAGCCAGTCAGACACTTAACCGACTGAGCCACCCAGGCACCCCATAAATTTATTATTTATACTAGAGGTGAGAAAATGTAAGTTCTCGCAGTTCTAGAGGCTGGAAATTCTAAGATCAAAGTGCCATGGGGTTGGTTCCTTCTGAGAGCCATGAGGAAGAATCAGTTCCATGCTTCTCTAGCTTCTGGTGGTTTGCTGGTAATTTTTAGTGTACATTGCCTTATAGAATTATCACCCCAGTCTCTCTTAACTTAGTCTCTGACTTAACTTAGTCACATGACCAGTAGAAGAATCGAGAATCAAACTTACCGTCTAATTCCAGATAGCACTCTTTCCACTGTATGAGCTAACACAAACAAATCTGTTACTCTTTCCACATAACAACCTTGATATACTTGGACACCACAGACTCCTGTTATAATTCCCTTCTTCATATTAGAGACCTCTAGATCCTTCAACTTTTCTTCATACAGTTTGGAGTAAGCCCCTTGACATACCCACAACCACACATGATAGCCCAGATATGATATGACCTGAGAAGAGAAGGGATAAAAGCATTTGTCTCCTTTGAAACAGACACATTTTACTTGAAAGGGAATTTTTTCATACTTTTATTGAGATATAATTAACATATAGCATTATATTAGTTTCAGATGTACAACATAATGATATTCATATATATTGTGAAATGATCACCACAGTAAGTATAGTTAACATCCATTACCAAGCATAGTTACAAGTTTTGTTCTTGTTATGAGAAGTTCTAAGATCCAATCTCTTATCAACTTTCAAATATACAGTACAATACTGTTAGCTATAGTCACCATGCTGTACATTACATCCCCATGACTTATTTTTTTATAACTAGAAGTTTGTACCTTTTGACAACCTTCATCTATTTTGCTGACCTCCCACCCCCAAACTTCTTTATTATTTTTTTAAGTTTATTTATTTATTTTGAGAGAGACAGAGACCACATGAGAGAGACAGAGACAGCAGGGGAGGGGCAGAGATAGAGGGAAAAAGAGAGAATCCCAAGCAAGCTCTGCACTGTCAAAGCAGAGCCCAACATGGGGCTCGAACTCATGAAACAGCGAGATCATGACCTGAGCCCAAACCGAGAATCCGACGCTTAACCGACTGAGCCACCCAGGTGCCCCTCATTGACCCCCAACTTCTGATAACCACCAGTCTGTTCTCTGTATCTATGAGCTCAGTTGTCTTTCTCTGACTTATTTCATTTAACATAATGACTTCAAGTTCCATTCGTCTTTTTGCAAATGACAAGATTTCTTTTTTATGGATGAATAATATTCTTCTGTGTGTGTGAATGTGTGTTTGTGTGTGTGTGTGTGTGTGTGTGTGTGTGTGTGTGTAAGACATTTTCTTTTTTCATTCATCCCATCAGTGAACACTTAGGTTGCTTCCATGAGACAGACACATTATTGTCTATAATCAGATTAGTATTTAGGGAGGCCACCAGAAAATACTGTTTATTTACAATGAGCTAATATGAGCTATCAGAAACTTATCTTTCCTTTCCCTTTTCTGCCCCTTCCTAATTCTGACTTTTATATCACTGAATTTTGAGACCTAATCACAAGACTTTAATGTATGGCAACTACAATTAGCACAGTTACTGAGGCAGCATCCCTCACAGAGTAGAGGCCAAAAACATAGTGTCTATTAAAGTTGTTTATATTTTTATTTTATTTCACTTTTGTATTTTTTTCATTTAGTTACATTTTTTCTATTTACCAAGCATACACTTCCAGATTCAAGTATTAATACTACTGTTAAATAATAGTAATTCAGACCTATGCAAATAATTCACATAAATTGTTTAATTTAACCCTACTAAGATCCTGTGAAACAACTGATAGAAAAGGAAACTTAGGTTTTAAGAAGTTAGATAAAATTGCACAAATTCACACATGAAAATGCTGGAGCTGGAATTCCAAACAAGATATATCTGACTTCAATCCAATACCGTATCTCTGCAATAATCACCTTTTTACTCTGAATAACTGAAAGTATCATTCTTGTTTTCTTAGCACTTTATAACTACTAGAATGCTTTTCACATGGTGGACTGAGGAATAGAGGTTGTTGGTTTTTCTTTTAATTTGGAGTTGTGTTTCATTCTGGCTTTTAGCCTAGTACTAGATTATTATTATAGATCTATTTTTTTGTTAATTTCTGATTATGTGAACTGTTTTTCTATTTCTTATATTTGTCACTAGTCAAACTCATTTCTTTTCCCTAAAACTGTTCATCTAATTATATTTCATATCTCATTAAAATATCATTATCTCAAGTTAGAAACTGTGCAGTCATTCCTAATTTTGCCTCCCTCTTGTCCCAACACAGAATTTTTCATCAAGTCTATAGAGTTTACTTCCTAAATGTTCCTTAAGTTCTTTCTTCAGGCCCTCATAGTATTCTCCATATCCTATTACACTGGTCCCTTAATTAATTCACCTTCCATTAGTTTCCCTGGCTGCATTCACTCCCTGTAGTGTTGCCAGATTTACTTTCTAACCACATGGCTAAATATTTTTCAACTTTTTACAAGCTGACTCCAATCAGTATTTCCTGCTATCTGTATCTCTACTCCCAGTTCCCGGGTGCCCACATCTATGCTGTAAGAAACTTATCATTGTCAAATAGCCCATGTACTTTCACAACCTTGTTCTTATGGATGCCCTTTCCTCAGTTTGAAACGTACTTCTTGTCCTGGCAAAGAGCCAGCTCCTATATCCACCAATGCACATCCATATCCCTTCAAATAGAATTCATTGCTCTAAAAAAAAAAAAGAATTCACTGTTCTGACATTTTTGCTAATAGAACTTTTTGTACATAATTCTGACATACACAGTTATGCTCTATTGCAATCATTTCTTCATTAATTCTCTCCTCCATGAATATGAGTTCCTCATAAGCAAATATCTTGATATTTTTGCTTATCACCCTGTTATAGTGCCAAGTGTATAGTAAATGTTCAATAAATATTTGCATGAAAGAACAAATGTGCTCCCTTTGAAATCTGAGCTGACTAAAAATTTTCTTGTAATTTAAATTGGTCTGTTTGGCTACCTCCACATTTCTCTCTCATTGGTATTATTTGCTTTTATACTGTTAGAATTTTAATTTTAAGATCTCCTATACTTCTCAAGCTGTCTTCTCGCTTAGAGTTGCACTGGCATCTTCATTCTGAACTTCTTGAATCTACACTAAATCATGGCTGACAGATTTTTGCGTATAAGATTTAAAGGTCCTCAGAAACTAGTTGATAATAATTTCCTTTGATGTGAATTATGACTGATAGCCATGTGCTAGGTGAGAATCTGCCCTCTCATTGACACCTTGAGTCCCTGTGATCATCGGACATCCCAAAATTCTTTGCATGCTCATTTGGTCTGATGTCCATATCCCTGTAAAGCCAAGTCAGCATTGGCATATAGATATATAAGAAAATGTTATCCGCCCATTTTGCAAATGGGAAAATTAGACCCAGAATGACCAAGTAGACTATCTGATATAGTTAAGCAAGGAGATTCTGTACCAAAAAGGAAGTCTAATAAGGCCTTTGCTCCAAAAACTGGCTCATTTCCTTCCTTACATGCTTACATATTTCTTTGTGTTTTATTTCCCTAAGGGCTTTATAGAAATTTCTATCATTTGCAATCTGTTCTTCTTAGTTATATGAATCTATTTTCTCTTCAACCAGCATTTTTCTTTCCTTGACGTAAAAAAGAAAATAAAGAACCAGCTTCACTAAAAACATGTTGCAGCTCTCCTACACTTCAGAAAGTATAGAAGCTAAAATTGACTTACTTTACTGCATAGTGTGTCATTCATCTAATGGTATAATCTAAGAGAATAACCTGTGATTTGAAAAATGTGAGGACTCACATAAGACTGAACTAACCTAGATCTGATGTGAGTACAAGTCATGGAATTTTTTGGCTTGGAGTGTCCTTGGAAATTATCCAGGCCAACCTTTTCTTCACCAAAGGTTAGTTAAACTGAAGCTCAGAAAGGCCAAGTGACTTTTCGAGAGTCACAGATTAGGGTTATAAAGCCACAAGGATTACAAGCCATGAGCAGAATTCAACACTGACTCTCTTTATCCAGTGCCCTTTCTACCTCATCTGTTTCAAGTATGGAGACCACACCTTGTAATCATCTTGCCTGGAGACTCTCAAGGTAATTTGTAAGAGATAAGAAAGCCTTCTGATATGCTCCATACCAGGCAACACTTTGAATATGGAAAAACAAATCAGTTTCTGAATGTCTTCTCTATTATCAGAAAAGAAGATTATTGAGGGTCCACCATATTCTAAATGATAGGAATAGTGGACAATGTGGCCTTAGTCTGCTTTATAATCCTTAAAACCCAGATAGGAAGACAGATACTAAATAAATCATTATAATCAAGTAAGATATATGTGTGTGTGTGTGTGTGTGTGTGTGTGTGTGTGTGTGTGTGTGTATACACATATAATTTGCAAAGAGATTAATGGGCTGCAATGGGAATATGTTACTGAGAAACCCAACCTGGTCTGGATTATCCAGGAAAATGTTCCTGATGCACTGATGTTGAACCTGAAATCCAGAGGAAACTTAAGGATTTTCCAATGGGAGTATTCCATCACATGGCCTAACATTAGGAAGTTTAAGGGAACAGAGTACACTGCACTGCTGTGTTCAAATAACTGAAAGATGTACCACACAACTGAGGCAAATGGAGTGATAGAAGACGTAATTAGAGATGCAAGTGAAACCAGATCACTCAGAAGTGTGCAGGCCACATTAAGGGCTTGGGAATCCATTTAGGTTTTTCCAGCAAGGGAAAAACATAACCAGATTTACATTTTTAAAAGATCATTTTGGTATCATTAGGAGAACGAGTTGAAAGGACAACATGTAGACAGACCAGGTAGGAGGTAAACACATAGGCATGTTAGACATGCACATGGTATATACTCTAGACCTCCAGTTTAATTTAACAGTACTCTGTTTCAATCAGACATTTTATGTTTCTTCTTTGTCCTTTCTAATGAAAGGCAACCCAGTTAGTCAACCCTGCTTTTAATAAATACACTTTAAAAAGCAAAAAAGACAATAGCCACCTAATGGATATTTTAAAACAATTATGTTTCTGTATCATTGTAGAAAGTTTGTGCGTTAGGATTGTAATTTTAAATTGCATTTGGGTTAACTGCAAACATTCTAATTGTAGAGAGCTTTGATTTAAATGACACATTTTCAGTGCAAAAACATGAGTGAGTCATCAACTCAACTATTGAAGTAATGGTAAAGTCCCATCCATTACATTTGTTTTGATTGTGCTCTGTGTTAATTTTGTATTTATGATTTTGGTGTAAGTTGGATAATATAAATGTATGAAATACATAGAATAATTCACTGACTTCATGACAGTCCAAAAATATTCTGTCAAATGATTTTGACGATTGATGCAACGATCAGACATCAAAAACAACAACGTGTTTTTGGAGAAATTTGCCTGAAGTAATTTTAAGTTTTCAAAAAGAATTGTTTTCATAAAAGTAAATTATATTATTTTTCTAAGGAAACCAATGGACAATTTACATCACCTAGTGTAATATAAGTCCTAAGCATAACATATAAATGAATGCAACCATTTATTATTCTTTTTGACAATTTGAATTATCTTTTGGGTATCACCCTAAATGATAAATCAAGTGACTTAAAAGTAAAACTCAAAATTGGAAAACTAGAGTTTAAGTGCTTTTATCTTAAGGAGATGATATGCGCATGTATCTTGAGTAGTAAGTGTTCTAGCTTTGAGCTAACTTTATGACAACGGGCTCTTCAGTGAGTGATTTTAGGCTAATATGTTATGCAGGTGCTGGGAGTCAAGGTTAAGTATGAATTATTACATCTACAGACTTTCATGAGAGCCCAATGCAGCATATATGTAAACTGTTTTATTCTATAGGTCTTTAGCAGAATAAAATAGTGACAAATAGTGTAACATATTCAACCGTCACTGAATAATTACAAGTTTTCTTTGGAGAAAGACTTATAGTTTAGAATTATTGTTTTGTATATCATTACTTTATCTTATTCCTTGGGGTGTGGCATTTTTTAAGAAAATGTATTTTCTCAAAATTTTGTTTTGATTTAAAAGAAATTGTTCTTGCTAAGACAATGTGTAATATTCATTTTTCTCCCAAGTTGGCCAGAGGCATATAAATGCTAGAATCTCTGGCTTTGAGGGGTGTGGATTTGTTTTTCCATTCTTCCTCTTGCTAATGGTAGAGTTTTTCACCATTTATTTCTTTTTGAAATCCCTGATTTTTCTGACCATTAAAGATAATGGGTGATGATATTCCCCATTTCTATACCCAGTACATAGGACTGAGTGGTACAGCAAACTCCTGCATGTCTGCTTCATGTTCCTAAAACAGGGGAATCTGAAATGGAAACAGAAGGAGGCTTTTACGTTCAATCATGTCCATCTCCGCTGATTCTGTTCCAACATGGATCTGTATGTGCCATTTAATTTTAAATACCTCACTATTTCCCTAACTACACAAAACCTGGGAAAAAACAACAAATCTCATTCTCTCTGCTTATTTCTTCTAGGTTGGACGAATTGAAGACTTCCTATACCAATTAGAGGATAATTTCTTAAAAACTAAAAAACTGAGAACCGCTAGAAGGCAAAAAACAAAACTGAAGCGGCTTCAAACTGTGCAGCAAAGCTAGTCACTGGGGAGCAGGTGCTACTAGCCATCAAGATGTCCCAGAGAAAGGGGCAATGGCCTCCAACCAACCTGACTGTGACAATCCAGTAACAAAGGCCTATCACCAAAGAAGTGAGGTTGGACTCCCCTTGGCTCTTCTTTACAAAGGTGTTCTATACTTCATTAATCTTGACTGGCAGCAGTAAATGTTCTCAACAAGTTTGACTTGACTCTTGTTCAAATTCGACTTATGTAAACAGCTTATAAAATAACCATTGCTGCCTCTTTCACCTGCTTTGTTCTTTCAAAATCTACTAAGGTTTACTAGTTCTACCCAAGTATGTTTGTAGTATTCGTTCATAGTCATGTGTATGATCGAGAATTATTCACATACCTTATATAGATACGGACAAACAATATGCATGCAAATTTACAAATTATAAAACTGATAATATACTTTCTCAATCCTTATGGAGATAAGTCAGATGTGGTATGGCTGATATTATCAGTTGAATTATCTCATTAAAATCTCTATTCTCTCCTCTGGATTCTTTACATTCCCTCCCCTTAAATATGTGACTCCTGACTCAAATGTGTGATGAACACACATATGTGACAAGGTAGTGAGTCAATAGCCATCACTTAAGACCTCTGCTGACACCAAAAAGGGGGTTTAAAGACAGGGTAGTAAGAAAGAACTCAGATACAAAGTAAAATAAAAAGGAAAACATATTTTTTTTTTAAATAATGGGAAAAACTGACTAGGATCGTAGAGTACATTGATAATAAACAACATGAAAAGGGAAAAAGAATAACAACATACCTAGAGCTGAATTTTTTGTTATACAATGAGATTGTAAAAGCATCAATGAATAACTTAATCTCAAGTGCATGTTAGATTTGTGTAGTCGTAGTTATGCAAGGTGTAAATATTTTTAAATTTTGAAGTAAACTGGGACTTTGGTTTTCCTGTGGACTATCTTACCTTCTTTTCTACCCCACCCCAAAGAACTCCATCACTGCTACCACCTTCCCTCAAGATTGTAGGCAGTTAAAGACAGTTTAAGAAACTCCTTTTTGTTTTTAAACTCACACTGGCATGGCATCTCAGTTCTATTCTCATAAATAAATACTGGAAAATAATTACTTTCTCTGGGAAGTTGAGTCTAGCCAAATGTGGGAGTCTAAGGTAAATAGCTTAGCCTCCAATCCTACCACCTCTACTGTTCTGTTATCACTTCTCTCCATCATGAGAATTTCCCATTATTTAAAGAAAGAAAGAAAGAAAGAAAGAAAGAAAGAAAGAAAGAAAGAAAGAAAGAAAGGAAAGAAAGAAAGAAAGAAAGAAAGAAAGAAAGAAAGAAAGAAAGAAAGAAAGAAAAAAAAAAATCCTCACAATATCTCTGGGAAACGAAGCTTCTTAGCTTTGAATTTTAACTTTAGTGTTAAAATTTTATTTTCCAAAAGGATTTCTACGTCCTGAAACAGTTTGTTTGTTTGCTTGTTTTTCATTGAGATAGAATCTTAGTACTGCCTGTTTGTTTACTCAACTGTCTTCCGAAAAGCGTATTGGCATTCAATAGCTAATCAATTGCTTTTTCTGTTTTTTGAAAATTAGAGTTCTGTCATTCCACAGTGCCTGAAGATTATATTTGAAAATAATATAATTTCAATTACAAGATTATGGCTTCACTGTTTGACCATTTTCCCCAATCCAATACTAAATGTCCATTGGTATTTTGGCTGGTGCTTGGTTATGGGAAAGAAGAGACATCTAGTCAGTCTTAGGAAGGATGATATATAATGGAAATCCAAAACTTCCAAAAGAAACTTCTTTTCAGAAAAAAAATTATTAATCAATATTAATAGCTTTTCAATAAGGTATCAAGGTATCAATTCTTTAGAATTCCTAATAGATTCAACAACATTGCCCATAGGAATGAATTTTTTTCACGGTTTCCACATTAGTGTCAAGAGCCTTGAATAGCAACAATGCAGCATAATTTACCTCACCTGGCTTCCCATCCCTTCTTTGTTTTTAAGTTTTCTGCAGAGGAAGGATTTATAAAGCAATATGGTATTAGTAAAAAAAATTTAATATTAGAGAAAGCACATTTTACAAAGTACTTTCAAAATGCTTATTTTATTTCAACTTCACAAGAATTTCATGTATGCATTTTCTCTATCTTACACTTGAGGAAACCAAGACCCAAAGAGATTAATGCCTTTTTTTTTAATTTTTTTTGCAGTTATTTATTTTTGAGAAACAGAGTGAGACAAAGTGTGAGCGGGGGAGGGTCGGAGAGAGAAAGGGACACAGAATCTGAAGCAGGCTCCAGGCTCTGAGCAAGTGGTCAGCACAGAGCCTGATGCGGGGCTCGAACCCACGAACTGTGAGATCATGACCTGAGCCGAAGTCGCACGCTCAACTGACTGAACCACCCAGGTGCCCCGCCTTTTTTGACTCCAAAGACTTGTTCTGTCCTCTACTTGCTATTTGAAATGTGGTCCGTGCCCAGCAGTATCAGCATCACCTGGGAGTTCATGAGAAATGCAGAATTTTTTAAAGTGTATTTATTTATTTTGAGAAAGAGCATCAGCAGGGGTATGGCAGAGAGAGAAGAAGAGAGAGAATCCCAAGCAGGCTCCTCACTGTCAGTGCACAGCCCAACACGGGGCTACATCTAAAAAACTGTGAGATGAGCTAATGACCTGAGCTATAATCAAGAGTCAGACTCTTTTAACTGACTGAGCCACCCAGGTACCCCAGAGAAATGCACAATTTTAAGTTCCTCTCCAGGTCAACTGAATCAGAATCTGTGTTTTTAAGAAGATCCCTGGGTGATTTATGCACATTAAAGTCCAAGAATTACTCCTTTACCGTGTTGGAAAATATTTTCTTGTCAGCTCAAAGTTAACGTGACACAGGGACTGATGATGTAGCCACTCTTAAGTTTTGGTTCAAATTAATATCTCCTAATATCATTTTTGCAGAGGTTCATGAACCAAAAGTCCCAGAAATTAAAAGTTCAGTGATAATAGGATATATGCTATTTCCCTGTCATTTTCTTGAAGAGATCTTGGATTTTATTCTGTAACATTCCAAAGACATTAAGTGAAACAAAAAAAAAAAAAAAAAAAAGACATATTAGCCAAACAGGAGAAGAGATATACACTTGATGATCAGACCAACTTAAATATTATTCATTGTATAGCTAGTCCGCGCCCTACATGCTTCAATAATCTCAGCTTCCTTTGTCTTCCACTACTTCCCATGCCCCTGCATCATTTGCTGAAGCATCTCGATGGGGAACAGAGCTCTGCTGATCTCTGATGCTAGGGGCAACTTGTCTTCCAAAATATCTGAACAGATTCCTCCCAACTTGTCTACATTAGGGTGACAAATTCTGTCCATAAAATGTATTTTGGGGGTTGTCACTGGGTAGTCTTCAGTAAGAAATAGTTCAAGTATAGAAGTTCCCCACTCAGAGGAAGAATTCCAAAGGAAACCACCCATGATCACGTGAAAATCATGTATGTTCCGATCTACATCTGCCTTGATGCCAGACCCTTGATCATTCTCACTCATTCCTGGATCATTCTTCAGGGAATTGTGGTATTGTTCAAGGGTTATGTGAAGGGGTTCAGAATGTCACCCTAAAATATGCTACATTGGCATATTGATTATTTTGAATAAAGATACTTAAGAAACACCAGTGCAAGAAGGACATTCTGACTTTCCTCTGTCCCCCTGAAAGCAGGAAATAAATCTCCCATGTGAAAGTTACTCTCCTTGTACCAGGAGGATAGAAGACATCTTTATCACCAAAGAGGGAATCTAGGACCAAGAAGTCTGTATACTTAAGCCTAGTTAATTCTTTACCATTTGCTACCCCAAGCTTAAACCCCTCTGCCTTGCCAATCCTACACAAACATTGTTTGTCTAAATGATATAAAAGCTGCCCACTCTGGTCACTTCTTTGTGTCCCATATCTTTGAGGGGCTCCTTAAAGATATTCATACATACATACATAATTAAATTTGTTTTTCTCCCGTTAATCTTTCCTGTTATACAGGGGTGTCTCAGCCAAGAACACAGAAAGGTAAATGAAAATTAATTTTTCCTCCCCTTCAGATGTTAGTTCTCCTCATCTCTTCAGTTTAAAACTTTTCAAACCTATGGAAAAGTAGCAACAATTGAAAACATAACTCATATACTTTTCACATGGATTTCCCCAATTATTAATATTTTGTTTCATTTGCTTTCTCTCCATCTCTTGTAACTCTCTATTTCACTCTCTCTCATCAAGTAAAATACATTAAAACACATTCCTTGGAAAAATCAAATTGTTCCCTTTAATAAAATCACCTTTCTGTGAATATACTATGCTAATCTCCCACTTTCAGGTCTAAATTTGTTCTCTGCATCAAATGGAGCCAGGTGACCACCGTTACTTAGACACTGCGGGGGAAGAGCTATGGACTGTACACGCCACATTGTCCCTCTCCTCCTCCTCTCTTCTAGCTTTTCTATGGCATTGCTTTGATGGTCACAGCGGCATTCAGCAGGAGCAGGGTCCTTGAACAAGGCAAAGCAACGTAGCAAAGGCTATTTGCTCGTAATTCGATATACTTCTGTGTATCTTCGAGGGTAGCAAGTCTTTATTCTCTGAGAACAGATCACGCAATTTTTGAAAACAACCAAAAATTACTCAGACCCCAAATGGGTATCTAAATCATGGGCATCTCTGAAGTAATGGCACGTACCAAGTCAACTACATTTAAATAAGTATAGCTTCCCAAGGTGACGCCCCTGAAGAGAACCACCTGTATCTTGGTATGTACATGCTAGTATGTTTGTTTAAAAATAACTGGCACCGAGCACTACTATATACTTCCGATGGAACAGAACATTGGATAAATTAAAAACCTGTCTAGAAAGCAATTTGTCAACATGTACCATGAGCTCTAAAGATATTTATAACCTTTGTCCCAATAATTCCACTTTTAGGAAACTATACTGAAGGAATAATAAAATGCATGTTTAAAGAGAAATTTTTTTTAAAAAAAGATAAAAATTTAAAGGGATTCATCACAGGGCTATTTTAAGTAGAAAAATAAAATGAACTCAATGAAAAATTTCCAATACAGGTAATAGACTAAGTGATTTATGATGGTCTAGCCAATGCCTAACCTAATAACGTAAAAATTTTATAATGTTAAAAGAAAAAAGTAAGATATAAAACTATATACAGCATAATTATAACTAGGTTATAAAATATATGCATATAAAAGACTGGAAGGAAATACAATAAGATATTAAGAATGGTTATCTTTAGTGGAAGTAGTTATGGGTGACTTTATTATCTTTTCCTTAACATTATACAATAAGTATATGTTTCTTGAAAATAAGAAAAAATCCTTCAACAACTCATTATTTAATATTTCTCTACAGAGAAAGACCAATTCCTATCAGCTTTTCTTTGCCTCTTTGCAAGGAAAAAATTATATATTCTGATACTTACATCATAGATACTTGTTGTTGCATAGACAGAGGCTTGTAGAAGCATTTTATTTGCAGAATTCTTTGTGACATAAAATTTTCGATGACTACCTCTACCACACAGCCCTGAAGCACACAGTCCGGAAGATCACTCAAGTAACTATTACACAGCACCAATTATGATGTTTTATCTGCCTTTGTAAATAATGACATGATATCATATGTGGGCTGTCCCTATTTCCTTTGTTTGTGTTCCTCATAACTGTCTTCTCTTATTGTTCTGTCTCATTCTTTCCCTGCACTTACATCTCCTAAAGTATGAGATGATCAGAGACCAAAGTCCCTTAAATCAAAATGTATTGAAAGTTGAAGAGACCACCGGCAGAGCAAAGCTTTTAATTTACAGTGGCTGGATACATTGAGATGGTGTGTTGGAGTCCAAGTTCAATCAGATATTTCACAAGTTGCCTGATCCACTCAGCAGTGCCCTGGGCTCCAGGACATGGATACAAAGGACTACTGTGCAGCCTTGACAAGCAGCATATTGTCAAGATGGGATGGAATGGAATGACACCTGGGGGCAGACTCCTATTTTTGACAAGTCATCAAAAGAAGGGAAAATCAGAAAACAGACCCAAAGATCATCCCAAAATTTACAAATGTAAACATATTCTGCCTGTGCCTTGAGGAAAAGAAACCAGAAACGCTCAGACCACGTGAGATAATTAGCGCTCAAAATCACCCTTCACATGTATTCTTTAATGGGAACTTGAACATTAACTATTGCTTACGTTCTTTTGCTGTGATCTTCTATTGATCCGAGGCAATGTGCAGAACAAACATTCATTAATAATCAAGACTTTAACTTTCTTTTTAAGTAAGTGTTTAGGGAAGTAGAAAGGCAGATATTTAGTAAGAAATGGGAAGAAGGGATCCCTGATACGAATAACAAATCCAGCTTTTCTCTAAGCCTTGTACAGTAAGTTTATAGATATGAATACCTGTGTTGTAAAACCAGACAGGGAAATTTGGTGTTAGTGTGGCTATTAAAAGTATGGCCCTAAGAACAGTACCTCTCATAGGGCCACTCTAATCAAGCTAGCTGATGGTGATGATAATCATAATATGGAAAACAAAATGGGCTTAGATTTTGAAGACCTGTGTTCAAGTTCTAGATCTTTTATAAAGGGAGATAATAATTCTTTCCTTTCATAATGAGATTTCAGTACGGGGCACATGAAATAATGAAATATGAAAGGATTTTTAAACTCTGAAACAATATGACCCTGTGTCTCTTGATAACTCACTATAAGCTAGGCATTGTCCTATTTAGCCCTCACTACAAAGCTGAGGCTGGAAATATTATTTTCTCCTTCCACAGACAAATAATTTGAGGCCCAGAAGGTGAAGTAACTTCCTTATAGATAGAAAGTTGCAAAACTGGAGTTCAAACCTAGACTTGGGACTTGATATATAGCTTTTTTGTGTTTTATTATTATATTACTTTGTTTAAGACTTGCTGGGTTCCAGGTAACACTAACATTATACATACCTGAGATTGCCCAAAAATGACCCCAGGAGCTTGCTCTGTGTCCAATACAGTAGCCACTAGTTATGTAGGGCTATCATAGTTATGTAGGACTAGTTATGTAGCCCCTAAAATGTACCTAGTACAGCCAAAAACTAATTTTAATTTAAACTTTAATTTTTAAAAGGTTTTAAATTTAAGTTAAAAATTGGTACTTAATTCGGTATTAGAAAACTTCAAAGTATATATGCAGAAAAATTTGGGTGTGAAAATCTCCTCTTAACTGTATATTTTATGAAATCTAAATACAGATCAAGTATTTCCAAAGGAAATTTAGTGTCCAAATGGAGAGATTCTGTAAGTCTAAAAGACACACCTGACTTGAAAGACTTATTATTTTAAAAAAATGTAAAATATGTCAACAACAACTTTTATATTGATTGCATGTAGTGACATTTTGGATATAGCGATTTAAAGAAAATGTATTATTAAAATGCATTTCACATTTTTTCCCTATTTTTTTTTTTTACTGTAGCTAGTAAAACACCCAAACTTACATATATGGTTTACATTGTATTTCTATTGACAAACACTGACCTGGACAATGAGTCAGCTGGAACTAAGAGCTCTCCCCTCTTCCCAGCAAGAGGGCTGAACAGGAATTTGGCCTGCCTACCCTGGCTATAAAGTTAACCATGGACCCCAGATCCCCTTTGTTTTGTCAGTTCTTCACAAATTTATTGTTTCTTTGTCTAAAAGATATAAAAGCTGTCTGTTTGGTAACTTCTTTTTGTAGGGTTTTTGTAGGTATAAGATTAAATTTGTTTTGCTCCTGTTAATCTTATGTTAATTTAATGATTAGACTAGCCAAAGAACCTGGAAGGGAAGAAGAGGAATGTTTTCCTCCCCTACACGTGCCCTATACAATGAAAGAGTGAGAAAGAAGCAGGTCTTGCTCCTAGACTGTTCACCCTCAGTGTGCCCAACACAGTGCTCTGCACACAGTTCATCTTTCTGTGGATGTCATGAACACCACATCTTGCTCAACCTTGCTTAAAATTTCCCTAATGAAGCCTTCCTAACCCATAGAATTTTCCATGGCTCATGACAAATGGTGACCAGAAAGGGACCCATCTTGCACAACAGGGGATGCTGGGAATACTTGGAGAAAAAGATATAGGAAAAGACTGAACTTCCTCCTCACAGGAAGGTAGATACTCAAAGAACACTGAGATTTGTGATCTTACTGCAAATATGACACATGTGTAATTAACACAGAAGAAGTCAAGGACATACTGGTTACATTTGTAACCAATGTTGGTCCCCTGAGTCACATTATCCCATAAAAACGTAAGTGGCATTAAAGCAAAATTTCTGTACTAATACATAATGCTGCATTTAACCCAGAATAAAGCTGAAACACAATACGATTTATGTACTCCAGGGACAGGGGAATCCCTATCCACTAGCAAGTATGACAGAGGGCTACCTATTGATGAGAAAATCCACCTTTGTTTAAATGCTAATTAAACATCTACTGAGAGTATCCAACTCTATGCCAGAACATAGAATAGACATTAGGACAGTAATGTGAAATAATATAAAAAGCATTGGCTTTCTCATTATGTGATCCAGGTCTCAGTCTCCTAATCTGTGAAACAATGATAATAGTCTTCAAATGGGTATTGAAAGCCTTAAGTCCATCATGTATTTTAATTGCCTAGACAGTGTGTGACATAGTAAAGACTTTAAATCTTAGTGCCCTCCCCTCTGAGAGCTAGGAGAGTGGAAAACAGTCCCTGCCCTAAAGGAGTTAATGCTCTAGTCCGAGGAGCTGACCAGTCTTGTCCTCAGACCCCTATGGCAGTGCTGTAGCTGAGGGTGACTGTGCACCTCCATGTTGGCAGGAGGGAAGGAGGGCCACTGCAGCACGTGTGTGTGTGAACTTGGGATGAGAAGGGGCAGGAACACGGCACAGAAGATGTAAGAAATTGAACTGATATGAAATGATCCCACCACAAAAAGAATTCCCTGCTTGAAAATAAAATTGTTTTCCATTTGATTTCTTGTCGTTTGCTTTTCCTGTAAATGTTTAGCACAGGAAAACCAACTATTTGAGGAATTTAATGAGCTATGGTCCAAATAACCACAATTTTAAGCTAACTATGTTTGTGTTTTACCAGAATTCTAGATTTTTGTGAAGTAGAAACAAGCCTCCCGCTTTATACTTTACAACTAGGTGTTTGGGATTTTTTTTTTTTTTTTTTTTTTTATTTCAAAATCTCAAACATGTCCATCCCACTCCCTTGGCTCCCATGGTCACTATCTTAGTTCAGCCTTTTTATCCTCTTTTGGTTATTATTCCCGATAGGCCCCACTCTCCAGTTTGTCCTCATGCCAATCCCTCTTGCATGTTGTGACCAGAGCAACCTCTCAGGATCCCACAGTGTCTGCACTGCTTTCCACACCGTCAGCAGCTCCCCATTCCTACAGGAGAGGCCAGGCCACGTGGAAGGCACTGCCACCGCACGACTTGTCCTACCCAATCGCCTGCCCTTTGTCTCAAGCATCCCTGCCCAGGAACACCCCACATGTGGACATGCGGACATGGGGGGGGGCGCCACACCCTGGCCATCTCTGCCTTCCTTAACTTGCTCCCCCTCTTCCCTGTACTCCTCCCTTCTCTGTACTCCGCCTTCAAACCTCAGCCCCAAATGTCGCTTACTCATCCATTCACTTCCTCCTTCAACCCCAGGCAGACGCCAATCATGCTTTCCTCAGCATTTACAGAGCGCTTTCGTCAGACTCCCCACACAACTCTGGTCATGTCACATCATATTAGAATGAATTGTGTACACATTCTTTTTCTCCATTATGTAACTCTTAGAGAAAGAACATCCCTTTTTATTCCTAATTTAAGGGTGGGTGTGGGCAAGATACCATCTTATAAAATCAGGGCAGCCAGTTGGTAGTCCTTTAAAGTGTCCAGGATTGAGTGAATTCCTCCAAAAATATTTCTAGAAAAGAGGAAAACCAGGGACCAGAAAAGAGAAGGAAAGAGAAGGGGGGGGGGGGGGCGGTGGTGCTTAGAAATTGAGTTTAGAATTTAACACAATTGGTTTTTAGCCTGGTTCCTAGAGACGAGGTTGCCGTTCTGTGATCGAGGACAACACACATTGTTTCTGTGAATGTCACTCACCCCATCTGCAGAGTAGAAATAATAATAATAGATCTTACCTCCCTGCCACTGTTATGGGAGTAAATGAATTGAAAGAGTGGCTGTAAAATTCCACTTTTGAATTGAGTCCAAGGTCATTCTGTTTTTTGAAAATGTATTTTTCAGAAAATTGGAAATTTGCTCTAAAATTTTTACTGAAAAAATATTCTCTTTTGTTGAATAATGATAGGAGATAAAACATGCCACAGCTCCAACTCATCCCCCTTTATTAATGAATTAAGCCACATCAAAATGCAATAAAAAGGGTATAAGAGGCTCCTAAGAAGCATTCAAATTTTTATCATTTTCCCTCCATAAAATGAGCATTTCTATTAAAATGGTATTACATAAAAATAGAATTTTAATGGGTGAAGATTCTTTAAAATCACAAGACCACCTGGTAAAAGGCAGGCTTAAAACTACTTTTCCCTCCATAGAAATTAGAAATGAAAGAAACCAAAAATGACTGAAATTAGAAAATGCAAAAAACCAAAATAGCCACAAAATAAACGTGCTCCCCAAATGTGGAAGTGTCAGGACCTCCAACTCAAAGATGCCATTGTTAAGAATATTAGGCTCTTGCTCAGCAGTGACCATGGGAAGTAAGAAATTCTGCCCGGGTAGTGAAACTACATGGGTTATGCAGAAAGGTACACTGCAGGGAAAGAAGCCACGCATGACTGGAAGACAGGGATTGTGATACTGCAGAGCAGTGGAAAACATGAATTACCTGCCAACAAGGGATCTGCCATCGGAAAGAGTCCCAGTAGGCAAAAATGCAATAAAGTTGAAAGGATGGTCACTCCAGAGAAAAATGGGCTCCACAAGGAACAGGAAAAGGGCACATTTGGTAAGTTTGTATCAATAGTCAAGCTGTGATGTCATTTTCAAAATACGACTATTGGTGTTGAATAGAAAGCATTTCAAATTGAGACGTGTTGAGACAATAAGCATAAACACTCGTACATTGTACTTGCAAATATTGGGGGGATGTGAATATTTATCTTGCTCATCTCTGAAGAATTTTAATTTTTCTCATTTATAATTTTAATCGAAGCATTGCTATTCATTTTTTCTTAACTCTTTCTTATAGGCATCAAATTGTAATATCTAAGTCCATTTTGGGGGAAAGAAACACCACCAAGAACTACCCTCCAGAACAAAATAATGATGTTCATTCCTCCAAACAACCAAATTTGAAGTCTACTAAAACAAAAACAAGGAGTCCGCACAAAAAGAAGTAACAAAAATCACATTCTAGGGGTTCAATGCAAGAAGCAGCCTCACTATGCCGTCTAATCAAACTTCAGCTGACTTTCACAAAAAAATTATACCCTAGCTCATCAAAATATACATTTTCTATTTGCTTTTTTTAACATTAAAAATAACAATAAAAAAAGAAAACTTGAAGGAGTTCACAATCATTTGCCTGACACATGTCGATGTCATGTACTGTCTCTGAAGATCGGGAAAGCTATTTGCAGCGCATGTGATTAGCAGACACTAGTCTTCAAGGTTCAGTTTTCTTCCAAACGGTGTAAAATACCCACAGTTCCAAGTGTGAAGGAACACAGACGATCTCCTTTGAGAATTCCACAGGAGAATACAGGCACCCAAGCTGTTCTTCATAGAGTGCAAGCCTTCCGTCAAACTGACACAATCACTCTATGTAAACTATTTCCCTCCTGTTTCAGTACTTCTATTGAGAGGCCAAGAATCAGTTTGAAAAGCTCCCATGTGCAATCTTCTTCTGGAGTTGTGGAGATTGGAATGGCTGTCAAATCATTAATCACATAATCAGTCTCTCTCCCTTCTTTGGGGCACCTCTTCAGTACTGGAATACAGTCTTCTATTAGAACCTGAGAGCAGTCTCCTTTCTGATTATTTAAGGCATGACCACATGTTTTTCTTTTTCTTTTCCTTTTTTCACCACATGTTTTTCACATGTATTTCTTTTATTTTTTTTTTAATTTTTTTAATGTACATTCATTTTGAGAGAGAGAGACAAAGTGAAGGCTGGGGAGGGGCAGAGAGAGAGGGAGAGCCAGAATCTGAAGCAGGCTCCAGGCTCCGAGCTGCCAGCACAGAGCCTGACACGGGGCTCGAACCCACGAACTGGGAGATCATGACCTGAGCCAAAGTCGGATGCTTAACCAACTGAGCCACCCAGGCGCCCCCACATGTATTTCTTACATCCATCAATCACTATTTGGTCAATCTCTATCATAGTGACCATATTTGGTTTCAGTTTAAATATTTCACATAATATGCCCCCATCTCTGCCCCCTTGAATCAGTATGTCTTTGCCACTGTTGTCTTCTTTTCCACTGTCCATGATGGCCTGGGTATGCCCAAATCACTCTCCACCGGATTAAAATCTCCAAATTGCTTCAAGCATAGAATTTCAATGTTCGTTTAAGGTGAATCTTCATCATACACCACTTCATCTATTCATCCCCAACCAGGCAACCATCAGCTATAGGCCAGTATCTGTCAATGGTCCCTCCTCGAACTATGGGAGGTAATCGCTTCACCCGCTCAGTACAGCCCTGACTCAGTTCTTTCATTCTTTCTTCTACTTTGTCCAAAAGACTGTGAACTTCTTGGCCTTGTGAATCCCCATCATAACTCTGAAGGTCTAACAACACCGATCGTGTGAGTAAATTCTCAGATTGGCAAGGCTACCATTTTTGTTTATGTAGGTCGCCGAATAACTGTGGTCTTGCCAGGTGTGCCCCGACCCCATCATCCCTTGCTCCCGGAAGATGGACTGCAGGCCTTTTAGAATGTTCTCACCAACAGCTTTGGTGCCAAGCATGAAGTCTCGTGTGCTGTGCTGTGCTGCTACCATAGTGAGGCGCTGCCCTGTGCCATGCCTGGGGGAGGTGGAAGCGGGCTCAGGAAACTGGGGAGGTTACAGGCATGTCAGGCCTCTCTGAAGAATTTTAATTTGAAAAAAATAAAAGATAAAAAGTGTGGGTTAGGACAAAAGACCCAACAAACGAGAGTCTTCCAGGGTATCAGCTGAGTAGAGTGCATCACCTCCATTGTCCCTTAGATACAGTGCAGGAAACAAGTTTTCTTACACCAGTGTCTCCCCAGTATGCTAGAAGAACTGGATCTCCCACGGGATTTCACTCACTGTTAACAGTCTTTTATAAACAGGAAAGATCTAGCTCAAAACATTCAATGTACTTAAGAAATCTATAAGGCCACAAATCACTAGGACTATTATCTCCTGTTTGGCTTTTTTATCCCACTGCTAGATATCATATACAATATTTTACATTTGCAATAATGCAACTTATAAGAAATATATATTTGGTCAAACATATATTTTCCTTATCTATTTAGCCTTCTTCCACAGTTCATAGCTCACAGCTCCCCAAACCCTTGGAACTTCCTAAGTGTGAAGAGACATGAAGGTGTCACTTGTTATGTTAATGAGGTGACTTTTGCAAAGCTTCTAAGGATGAGGTTCATGGTGAATGGAGCCAACCAAGTGATCTGAGCGTTGGAACTTACAGTCCCACCCCCTGACCTATGGGGAGGAGAAAAGGGCTAGAAATGTAATTGCCAATGGCCATTGATTTAATCAACCATGCCTATGTAATGAAGCCTCCTAAAAATCCAAAAGGAGGGGACTCAGAGAGCTTCCAGGTTGATACACATGTGGAGATTTGGGGAAAGCAGTGTGCCTATAGAAGGCATGGAAACTTCATACCCTTTTACCATACTTTGCCCTATGTATCTCTTCCACCTGACTGGTCTTTTTAAAATGAACCAGTATTTTAGTAAGTAAAATATTTCTCTGAGTTCTGTGTTCTAGACTCTCTAGCAAATCAATCAAAGCTGAGAGGAAATCTTGGGAACCAATGATTTATAGTCAGTTGGTTAGAAGTGCAGGTAACAAGCCTGAGCTTTGTGGCTGGCCTCTGAGAGGTACAGGGAGGGCAGTCTTGTAGGACTGAACCCTAATCCATAGAATCTGACGTTATCTCTGGGCAGTGTCAGAATTGAGTTAAATTACAGGACATTCAGCCAGTGTCCGGAGCATCGTTTGTTGTGGGGAATCCCACAAACACACACACCGGCACACACCAAAATTGGTCTCAGAACACCATTTTAACATGTGAAAAGCTGGCCCTAGTTCCAAAGCAACTTCACACATTAGTTGCTTTGATGTTGTGGAGGCGAAAGCAAAGGCTCAGAGAAAGAAGGTCATATTCCTAGAAAGAGGCATGTGGAAGGCAAAGCTCCAGGTCTTCTGGGTCCAAATCTACTGTATATGTCACTTCCCTTTTAAATTGTATAATGATCATAAGAAGTTTCAGTTCTCAAAAAAAAAAAAAAAAAAAAAAGCAAAATCTTTGGCAAGGGCTCCTACATTTTCCCAGAGCTTCTTGGAAGAGGACGTGCTGTGTTTTAACCTCCTGGGGGCAAAGAGACCACGGTGAGCTGGATTTCTCCTGTGCAAGGCGCTGGCCTCAGGCTCAGTCTGCAGATGGGCAGAGGGAGGGGAGACCAGGGTGGGGCCCTCCAAGTGGGGATTAAACACCCAAATCGGAAGGAGAACAGCTGTAGCCCCTTTTGCATTACAGTTTTAAAATTCTGAGCGTGTAAAGAACTATAAAAATCACAAGTAGGCCCTGGATCATAACAGATGAATAAGGGATTTATAATCTTTAAACTGCAAGGAGAATGGCTTACATTTGTACCATTTCCTATTTTGATTACAATCATTGTCCTGAGAGCAGATTCATGTTGTGCCTTTTCTGATTCTTTTTGCAATCCATCACAAGAAGACAACAGAATGGTAATGCTGCTGTACTTTCTTTGAAAGACAATAAAAACCCATGTAACTTCAGACCTTCCCATTTGTTTTTTTTTTCCTTTTTTTTTGTTTTTTTTTTTTTTTTGATTGGGCAGCCATTTTCTATTGTGGACTGTTAGCTACCTCATTAACCTGGAAAGGTGAGACGGTCTGGACAATTACCTTCCAGAATATTAAAAAGGTTAAAGCAAAAAGCCTGCTGCTTAGTGCTTTTCATAAAGTAGCTCGAGTATTAAATCCTGATATCTTGTTCCAGGTTCCCAGCCTGTAATCACAAGAAATGGCACAAAGCAAGGCTCTTCCCCCTGAATTGTTTTAAAATGACATTCTTCTCCTAATGTTTCCTGGCCGTATGCAGTTTATGTGTCAATAAACCTTGGGGAAATTTCTATGTCTCCCTTCCCTACAACACCCTGCTGCAGGAGAATGTGCTTTATTTCTTAGTAGGCACTTTTTTCAGCTCAATCTGTTTTTCTTTGTATTAAAGGGAACTTCTATAAAATTGATAAGAACCTCTATAACAACGCAAATTTTCTGTTATTCTAGGAATTCACCATTCACAAAAGCAGTGCGAAGATATCAAAATTCATATGCAAAGAAAGGAATGCAAAAGCCTTAGAACTGGTTGGTGCCTCTGGGCTCTAGCCTGGCTATTAACTATTATGGCCCGTAGAAGAGCTATAGTAGTGTGCACTTACCTGTATTATTGGGCTATATATGTAGCCATCTGGAAAACTATAGCTGCACCAACGCCAGAAAAATGAAAAAGGAAGACACGGACTATGTTACATTTTTCAGGTGTTATTCAAACCCTACAGTTGGGTAAATACAAGGAGGACATAAAAATCCAGTAATTTCTAAATTAAAAAGGAAATATTAACTTTTTCTTCTCTGTGTTGTTTTCACCCTCAGCCCAGCTAGATGGCCCAGGCTTTTATAGCATAAAAAATATATGAAGCATAAGAAATTAGTAGCATGTCCACAGCTGACCTGACTTTACAGAACTACACTCCTATCCTCATCACTTATCTTATATTCTAACTGCCCCTGGGTGGCTTTATACACAGGTGGCATTTGGGACCTATGGGGAATTTCCCATCGGAGGCTGCAAAGCTTAGGGGAAATTATATCATGTGTAGCATATCTAGGAGCTCATTAAAACATTTCTACTCAGTGCTTTATGATAGATTTGGCAGTCAGGAATTCCAGTTGGATATATAAAGAGCCTCTTGTTGTTTGTTATTCTAATTGTGGTCATTACACAAATGTAAATGAAACTACACTCTGCTCTTCATTTGCATGTAGATTTGGCAAGTGGTATTTGAAGGGAAAAAAAAGTCTTGTCACCCACTTCTTTTACCAATCAGTATCCTTCTCAGACAATAGATTAACTCCTGCCTACATCTCATGCACTGGGCTGTGTGAGAGGGTAACAGGCACGAGGCACACAAAAATGGTAAGAAGCGTCTGCCCTAGTGGAGAGAGAAGTACTATTTGTTACGTGGCATAATTCATGTACAGTTAAAATTCTGTGTCACGAAACCCAAGCGGGCGGGTTTCGCGGAGATGCTGTTTGAGTTAGATTTGAGGAATGAGAAGGACCTTTCCAAAGGGAGACACCTCAGAGGACATCCCTGACAGGGGGAAAAGCAAAGGCCAGGAGAAGAAGTGTGTCAAGAGAATTCACTTTGAGTCCTGGCCTAAGCAAAATCGAACTCACTAAAGGAAATCCACTTTCCACTGCTTCCCCTCCCCCTTCCCGAAAACACACGACACGGGCAAACTCCAGGACAGATCATTTGGAACTTTGCTCCTGTTCCTCTCCACTGTTATACACAAAGACAAGATTTTGTTACAACAGCCACAAAGGGGCCCTGCTCTTTCCCATCGCTATCTCCCTTGATCTCCCAGGTCTTAGGAAACTATCAAATGCAGTTGCAGGACAGAACCAAGTCTCAAGGAGCTAGTTACTGCCTCAGCAATGAAGTGGTATGGGGACTGGATTTGCTAAAGACAAAATGAAAACACATGGTCTGGTAACAGGACCTGGGATCTGAAGGCAAGATTCTCTTAAAGAACTGCCAGGATGGAAAGGTGCAGCAGCCACTTCTTGGAGCAGGACCTCCTCTCCATACCAGTGCTGCCCGGTACGAACATGACGTGAATTACAAATGTGAACCACATATGTAATTTAAAAAAATTTATAGCCACATTAAAAATGTAAAAAAAAAAAAAAAATTAATATATTTTACTGATTCTAATCTATCCAAAATATAAACAATATTTTTAAAGCCGGAGCAAGATATTTTACTTTTTTTTTGTACTAAGTCTTTGGCGTCCAGTATGTATTTTCCACTGACAGCACATCTCAATTGGCAAGTGCCCAGTGGCCACGGGTGTCTGGTGGCTGTGGTCTTGGATGACACAAGTCTAAACCCAAGAAACTATCTGTGGTCCTCCTTTCCCTGCACCACTCTGCATTGGTAGGAATCCCCAAATAATCAAAGACTAGCCAGGGTTAGTCAAGACTCTAGCTAGGGACACATGGTAAATATCCTTGGTTCTTTCATTCATTCAATCATTCATTCATTTCTTCACTTACCAAACACTGGGTCCGCAACTATTATTATATGTCTTATGTGCTTTGTGTGGAAACACAAGATGAAATGAGACTCCATCTCTGCTTTCAGAGTCTCGTTGAGGAGAAACAAGTAAAACAATAATGATGCAATGCCTTAAATCTCTGATAGTGTGTGCACAGGAAGCCTTGGGAGCTCAGAGGAGAGTCAGGAATGAACAAGTTAAAGAGGGGAGCTGGAAGATCATTCAGAGCACTGCAGGGCTACTGAAAGTTTAGATGGACAGTTGTCAAGTGGAAGGGAAAACATATCCTGAAAGAAAAAGGGACCTGTGCAAAGACCTAAAGCACTATTCTATGAAAGTCAAAAGTAAAAGTAAAGCACTATTTACAATAACCGACATATGGAAACAACCTAAATGTCCATCAATAGATGAAGGGATAAAGAAGATGTGGTGTATATATACAATGGAATTTTCTTCAGCCATAAAGAATGAGATCTTGCCATTCACAACAACTTGGATGGACCTAGAGGGTATTATGCCAAGAGAGGTAAGTCAGACAGAGAAAGAAAATATCATATGATTTCACTTATATGTGGAATCTAAAAAAAAAAAAAAAAAAAAAAAGGGAGCAAACAAATTAAAAAAGCAGAAACAGATCATAAATACAGAGAACAAACTGATGGTTACCATAGGGGAGGAAGGTGAAGAGGGGGGTGAGCAAAAAAAAAAAAGGGGGAGTGGGAGGTGGAGGTTTCCATTTATGAAATGAGTAGGTCACAGGGATAAAAGCTACAGCAAAGGGAACATAGTCAGTGGTATTGCAATAGCATTGTATAGTAACAAATGGTAACTCCTGTGGTGAGCAGAGCATAAAGTAGAGGAGTTAAATTACTATGTTGTACACCTGAAGCTAATGTACCATTGTGTGTCAATTATACTTCAATAAATAAAATAAACCAAAATAAAATAAAATAAAATGCTTTAGCAGTGGGGGATGGGGAGTAAAATTTGTAATAAGGATGTTCCAGGACTATCAGAGAATATGTTAGGAAAATGTGTGTGTCTGTGTTGCATACACCCAGCCACCGTTGGCATGGCATGGAACCAGAGAACCTGCAAGCTTGCAATATGTAATTTAGAGTCTTTTGATAATTTCCAGCAAAATCCTGCAACTTGTTTTTAGATAAGGACAGTAGGTGTCTGTTCCTAACATTCCAGAACCAAACTAAAAACCCAACAAATTATGCTGCAAATGTATATTCTGGGTATGAACATAAGGTGTTGTCATAGTTACTTAAACTTACAGTATTTTCTCTTTTTTTTTAATGTTTATTTATTTTTGAGAGAGAGAGAGAGAGAGAGAGAGCGAGAGCATGCACAGGGGAGGGGCAGAGAGAGGGAGACACAGAATCTGAAGCAGGCTCCAGGCTCTGAGCTGTCAGCACAGAGCCCGATGTGGGGCTCAAACTCCCAAGCCACAAGATCATGACCTGAGCTGAAGCTGGACGCTTCACCAACTGAGCCACCCAGGTGCCCCAAACTTACAGTATTTTCAAACCAAAGGCCCGGGGCTTTTTAAGGCCAGGATGCCTTGCTTATAAAGTAGAGCATTCTGTACCAATTCAGATAACTTTTGTTAAAAGATTTTCGGCAATAGTAGCAGAATTACGCTTACCCTGGTTGACTTCCCTTGACTTTCAGCTGGCAGGCAAGGTCCATCCCTTGACTACACCTCCATCGCCACCGGGACACTCACACGTGCAAGTACACTGCGTTCTAGTCACGGAAAATTACCTTCAGTTCCTGAAATACAGACCGGCAGTCTGTCTCAGTTGCGCACCTTTGCACGTAAAATTTCCAGAAGGCACTGCTCATTTCTGTCTGCCTTAAAACTCAGCTCCAGTGGAACCTCCTTGGGGAATCCACCCCATCCTCCCACTATCCACCCTGCTGGGTAGGTGCTACTCTTATGTGCTCTCACACACCCCAGTGAATATCTCCACCACAGCCTTTTCTTCCAAGTGCTTCCACGTTATCTTCTCCCACAAGACTGTTAACTCTTAGTGGGCAAAGATTTTTTTTTTTTTTAATTTCTATATCCCCAGTACCTACTCAAGTGCTGAGTGATGATGAATGAATAAATGAATAAAGCAATCAGTTAATCATATTGTTTTTAGAAGAAAATGATTTGGGTTGAAGAATTTATCTGTTATGAATAATTTACATACAAAAGGCAGAGTTGGGACCAATCAAAATTTTTTTAAGGAAAATAATACATGGTTAAGGATATACAAGTTTACACCTAATTTAAGGAGAGGCAGATTTGGGCTCAAAGTAGAAAATTCTAACGACCAGGGCCATCCCACAAAAGAAGGGTCTATCGCTACATAGGCCAATTATGCCAGTAAGCTGAATCCAGGCCACGCACTATTTTTGTAAATAAAGTTTTATTGTAACTCAACCACACCCATTTGTTTACATATTATCCTTAGCTGCTTTCACACACAATGGCAGAATTGACTAGTTACAACAAAAACCCTAGGGCTTGCAAAGTCTAAAATGTTTACCATCTGGCCCTGTACAGAAAAAATTTGCTGACCTCTGGTCTACTAATGAGGTTGTGAGATTCCCATTATAGAAAGTATTCCAGTAGAGACTGGCTCTGTCCAGGATGTGGAAGAAATATGTTCTTTAAAATGGGAGAATGGTAACCTTTAAATTTCCTCCCCTTTGGGCAGGTCTATGATTACAAGCCTACTTTTCTATGACAAAAACAAGTTATACTCTCTAATTTGTCTTTGACTGACAGCACTATAATGGGCAGCATTGCTAGTTGTAGAAAGGAAATCATGGCCTAGCCATGGTTTAGATAATGCACCTGACTCCCTAAATACAGTTTACTGGTGCTCTGAATAATGAAAGAAATAAATTTTTGCCTTCAAGCATCACCAGGGCCCTATCATAGGAAGGTGTCATGAAAGATTCAAAGGAAGCCAAAGGGACAGTAACCTGACCTGCTGCTAACTCTGTATTTCCCAGCAGACCTAAAACCAGACTCTCCCCCTGGACCACAGGTATTAATCAGCAGGCAGCCCTTCAGCCTTCACTGTTCTTTATGAGGCTGGGTGGTCACGGTGGAAGAGGAGTCACCTATGAGATTCCCTCTCCTGCTTGGTTTATTCTTATCGACTCCCCTCCACAGTGCCCAGAGGTCAGGCCTCCAAGGCTGCTTTTTCATCTTTTGGCAGGTTTATTCACTAGGAATGACAAATTCTCAAACTCGAGCACTCTGGGTGAAAAAGAATTCCCTTTCAGAAATCATTCCATCTTCACATATGAAAATGACACTCTGGGACATGTTAATGTTGAACTAAAACCATGTGTGTGCAACTGTTTGTTGTTTATTAGCAGGGTTGAAAAGTCTGCATGCTTCCATACTTTCTATTCCAGAGCCTGTCCCTTTGGGTAGATTAAGGAGGGAGCCACGCATCAGGAAGACAGAAGGCATTGCCCATAGCCTGCTACAGAAAGTCTTGTGCAGGAAACTGGCCAACGACGGCAGGCTGGGGGCAAGGAGGGTCCTTGCTTTCACCACCACATCCGTGATGCTTGGCGATCACCTCAACACGTTTTTTGGCATCACTAGATATATTGCTCTACAAATAACTGAGGAACGGAAGCTAGCCCCAATGACTGTATTTTCAACTTACATGAGCTTTCCCCAAAGACACTAACATTCATTCAACCCCCTTCAAATTGCTCACCAAATATATCAAGTCCCAGGAGATGCTCAAGGATGAGGGCAGCTGAAAAGACCCCAAAACATTTGTGGTAGAAATTATTTATAGCTGCTGTTTACTTCTTCCGGGGCCACATTTGAAAATGTTCCCAGGTTTCTAGCAAATCCTGCCTCTTTCCCTCCCATCCCTTTACACAGTAGTTGTCTCCTTGTTGATACAGCAGCTGCACCAATGAGCTGTGCTCTGGCTTTCAGATGCCTGCCGACTCTTGTTATCAGTCTGAAGGAATTGGCTGCTTTAGAAGGAAAGGATAAAATCTCTCCAGTATCACATCATATCAAGGAAGTATTGTGTAAATTATAGCTGCCTGGGGTCAAGTTGCACAGATACCTGGCATTTGTTCCCCTCCCCCACCTCCTCCCCCATTCCCCTGTGCCTGAGGATACCTGCTGTAATAAAAAATAATGGAGAAAACTTTGCTCCCATGAAACCTTATTGAAAGGCTCCACTGGAAGGAGTGACCAAAGGTCGGTAGGGGAAACGTTCAGTCAACGGGATTCAGAGCGCTGCTTCCACTTCTGAACTCTTGTGGCACCAATTGGCTGAGCCAGTCTGTGGCATTTATCAAATCCCGCTCTGTTCTATTGTCTGTGCATGTCTAGCTCAATTACTTAAAGAGTGTGTAAAAGTTCCTTAAAGGCAGTATAATCCCACATGCTCTCCCCTGTACTTCCAATAGCTCCTAGCATAGGACCTTGCACCCTGAGGTCATCTGAAAAATTTTTTTTTGGCATGCTACTTTCGAACTTGTGTGCTAGTTTGAATACATTTTAAGAATTTTTAAAAGTTTGATGAGTTACCTGAACACAGAAGAGATGGGATCGGATTTTTTAATCCTTCCTTACTGCAATAGATGGAATGACCATCTAGTCCCCAAAGATGTCTAAGTCCTAATCCCCAGAACCTGTGAATATGTTACATGACATGGCAAGGAGGAACTAAAGCTGCAGATGGAATTAAGGTTGCTAATCAGCTGACCATAAAATAGGAAGGATTTCCTGGATTATCCGGGTGGACCCAATACAATCACAAAGGTCCTTGAGAGTGAAAACAAGAAGTAGAAGAGCTCGTGTCAGAGCAACCCCATGTGAGGAAAACTCTACTAGCCATTGCCAACTTTGAAGATGGAAGGGGACACAAGCCATGCAACGTGGGCAGCCTCTGGAACCTGGAAAAGGCAAGAAAACGGATATTCCCCAGAGCTTCCAGAAAAGAAGGCAGCCCTTCTGATTCCTTGCTTTTAGCTCAGTTCTGACTTCCAGAATAATAAGATAATAAGTTTGTATTGTTTTAAGCCACCAAATTGAGACAAGTTTGTTACAGAAGCAGTAAGAAACTAATAGACTCAACTATCCAAGATTTATGGAAAAGGAAAGAAAGTTTCATAAGGAAATATTAAGGAAGTTTAATAGGGAAGGTGGTGTAATTTCATGGAAAAGGATGAGGTCCTCCAATTTACTTCCCCCCAAAATGTCCCTCTCACTTCCCACTGGGCCTTGAGAACTGGAAAAGTAATAGCTCATCCAGTTAAATAGGGTGCCATCCCTGATCTATAAGGAAATCTTATAACTGTGACTCTCAAGGGTCCAGTTTTCACAATGGAAAACCACTTGCTATGGTGCCTGGACAACAAAATGTCATTTGAAAGTGGTGTCCCCAAACTTGATAAGCAGAGGATGCTGCCAATTGAGATAGGCTTGGAACCAACAATACTGGCTGGAAACACGAGGTGATGCATAGAGACACAGGTAGTTTGCCAAGCCAGGGAGGAAAATAGAGATAATTAGGTTCCAAAGGCCATCTTCACTAATAGCACAATTTTGCTTACTGTCAAACACTTAAAGGGTCAGGCTCCCCAATTCAGTCTTTATCAAGGTGATTAGCCTGGGAAGTCTGCAGAGGCTGCCTCTATTACATCCACTGAGTGAAATAGGAGCCTCCAGGGTTCTTGTAATTGTTCAGTACCGAGGTATAAGTCAAACACATTTATGGGAGTTGGCCTCTAGCCCACTTCTTATGAATACACATAAACACACCTTTTATTGCTCAATAATGTTTTCCCTTTTGCAACTTTTTAGGAACCACTAAAAAAAAATGGAGCTAGTATCTTAATTTTTTCTGAAAAAAAAAAACCACAGAAATACCAAATCTTCCAAATGGGAACTCGTCTTGCCTGCTGCCTCAACCAAAAATTATTCGCCAAGGGAGTGGTCGAAGCTTCAGCATCAACAACATGATATTAATTTGGTCGAAATCCAACTGACTAGCTCCCCAGACTGAGTTTCTGCATTCCTCTTTATGAGCCCAACCTTAGCCTCTGGGGTGCCTAAGGTGCAAGGCAGCAGAATTCATCAGCTCTTTATGCCTATGGGATGTGCTCCCCACTGGCCCTGTTACAAATCAGCATTCTCTAGCCTTGGCTCCCATCCAGAAAAGCAAGAAGCTCTTTCCTCCATGGACACCTTTCATTGCCACCTCTACACCATGAGGTCCAAGCCTTCGTGACCCCCTACCTGGACCATTGCAATAGCTTCCTAGCTGGGAACTCCATCTCTGGTATCCATGTTCTCCAATTTGTATAACCAACCACACCGCTGCCAGATGAATGTCCAAAGGAGAGATACACTCATATCATCCTAGCGTAGATGCTTCAAAAATTCTCCACTTCTTATCCAGTGAAATTCAATCTCCTTAACCTGGCACTTCACTTCCGATAACCTGGCTCTGAGTTACGTTTCTAGATGTATCTCTCACTATTCACGTCCATGCATTCCACACTGCAGACAGTCTGGATGGTTTAGTGCCAGCAGCATACCCCACACATGCTTTTGCTCTTGCCATTTTTTAGTTCTTTGTTGCAAGCCACAAAAACCAATGTGGCCAATCTTGGGAACAAACGGATGTGCTGAAAAGATGTATGGAAGTTCACAGAATCTGAAGAGCAAGGCACAGAAAGGACAGGAACCAGTTACTCAGGGGAGAGGGCTGCCCAGTTATGGGCACTGTTGGACCATATCTTCAGGGCCCAGCCAAAGTAAATCCATGCACCCCAACCTTTCGAATTGTTTTGTTTGCCACTCTGCTTTTGCTTAGATTCCAGCTCCAGAGAGTATTCAATAGACCTAGCTTTGGCTAGAGAACATCAGACCACCATGATAGACAATTTTGCAAGCTTTATCCAATGGAGAAAAGGATCCCCCCAAAGTGAGTCAGAGTGTTAGTACCAAAATAACAAATAATGGAGGCTGGGCGGTCAAAAGCAACAAATATCTGCACCACATTATCTTCACCTAAGATGCTCATTTTCTACCTACCATTGCCTGCTCATCCCCAAGACCCAAGTCAGACATCATTTTAAAGCCTGAGCTCATCTCTCTTGTCATGAACTTCTGGCTCAGAGTGTGCTCACTCCTCTCTTGGGGCTCCCCTTACTTTCTTCCTTGTTTTTTAGTTGTTATGTCTCATCCCCTTCCTCACTAGCTTTGTAATGAATGCAATGAATCTAGTTTCTGGATCTATAAAAAGCAGACAATAATAACTATGTCACAGAATCATAGCCTGTAATGAAATTAGTTCAGTGCCTGACACATAATAAGTCCTCACCAAATGTTGTTGTTGTTTCTATTAGCCTGTCATCACCATCATTATCAGTATATAACTCTTTCAGCCTGAGAACCATGACTTATTTGTCTGTATAGACCCTAGTGAAATATTTTACACACAAAACTATTTGCTACTCCTGGTGGATAAATGACTCAATCAATAGGACAATCAATCAATGAAGTAAGAAAAAATTTGGAAGCTGAAACTAAAAGTGGGATTTCAGTAGGCCCACTTTTTCTACTTTTACCCCCCGATAACAGACCCCAACTGTAAGAACAAGGGTCATCATAGAAGTTCCAAGAAATAGACAGGAAAAGAGCTTTCCATGGAATATTCTGTGGTTGTGAGGCAGTTGGAAATACAGGCCCGTTTCTGTTCTTTTGCAACAATAGCCTGTGTCTGTAGGACTTTAAAATCGATAATGAAAAGAAGGAAGAAAGGAGGGAAGGAGAGAGGGAAGAAGACCATTCATTAAAACTTTAGGGTGGTCCATAGTAATAGGAAACAAACACCCTAGCCCCTGACCTAGTTTCCCAACTCTGTCAGCAGTCCCCTGGAGAGCCATCATCGGTGTTGCTACTATGTGCAATAGTTAGGGATGCTCCTCAGGCATTCTTATCTCCCTCGGTTACCACTATGGGTCTGTCATCTATGAATTATCTAAACCCTCTTCAAATCTATTTATATGTTCAGCCTTTGCCACTTTCCACTTGTATCTTAAAGCAAATCTTGAAGTCTCATCTGGATGACTAGGGGGAAAAAAAACAAGAAAAAATAAGCGTTTCCAACAAAAAACTAAAGAACTTTCCATTTAAATCTTACCTGTGTCACTCACTCAATAGCCTTGGGCCAGGCATTTGCCCTCTCTGTTTCATTTTGATTCCTTTAAAATTGATATAATAACCTTCAGATTAGTACATTAAAGTTTAATTTTAACTTTTTCATGCCATTCAGAATATAAAGGAGATTATTACAGATTCTGGACAAGAATTCTTTTTTTTTTTAAGTTTATTTTTATTTAAGAGATATAGAGAGCAAGCAGGGGAGGGACAGAGAGAGAGGGAGACAAAATCCCAAACAGTCTCCGTGCTATCAATGCAGAGCCCAACACGGGGTTCAAACTCACTCTATGAGATCATGACCTCAGCAGAAATCAAGAGTCGGATGCTTAATGGACTGAGCCACCCAGTTGCCCCAAGAATCCTTTTTTTAATTTGACTAAATGTGCATCCCTCCCTGATCACTTCTTTGTCATCATATATTTTAGACACTTTGGAAAACTCTTGGGGAACCACAATACGTGGTTGTGTAGATTGTGCATTGCACTACTCTAGGGGGCAATACTCATATCTTATCATAGATACATCCATTCATTATAAAAATTTCCAGACAAATGTCAGTAAGGGGCCTCAAGGAAGGGGTACCTTTTTCTACTTCACACAAAGATCTCAAGAAGACATTATTGCTAGATTTGAGACAACAATATGTCTTCTTCCACTTTATCCTTAGGTCTTTGAGAATCTTCCATTTATTAGATAGATTAAAGGGAGCCCACTAGTATTTCAAATGCAGTGCACATTAAGTAGTCACTTCCAGCATTAGAACTTACTACTCATGTTATATTGACAGTCCTTTGACGGAAACTTCCTCATGGAACTGGTTTCTGAGGTCCCACACTTCCTCCTTTTTTAAGATTCCAACGAGCGGGTGCAGAGATATGCTCCACTTACAGCAGCCTAAGGCAAGCCTCATATGCAGCTAAGTACCCTTGCTTATTAAACCTGCCACCTACCAATCTGAGGTGGTCTGCCTCTTTCTTTGGTGTCTGCCTGCCCTTTGTGTACAGTGAGCGGGGTTCGGAAGGCAGTTTCTGATTTCACCTGTGCAACTCCTGAGATTGCAAACTCCAGCACCTGGCCTAGGGCCTAGCACAAAATAGTCACTCAGGCAATGGTGGCTGAAGGAACAGAGGGAGGGAAGGAGAAAAGGGAGGGAGGGTAGGGGACAGCAAGATGACAAGGCACAGGTATTTTGCACTGAGACCTGCTAGGCTCCATTATGTAGGCATGAGTTTGTTTCTTCTTCTAGATTTTGAATTTAAGAACAAAGCTCATAATCTAGAATCATCTTCATATTCCTTCAAGCTAATAAAGAATCACACATGTACTGAACATTCAATCAATGTTGGCTAAATTGAATTTCCTCAATGAAAGGCATTGGTTTTCTTTCACTTTTAGGGAGGGTGATGTGTAGATTAGCCATATTTTTTAAAATCCACAGATTTTTGTGCCTGAGTAACTTCTAAGTCCAAAATTATAATGGGTTTAGTACTAGCACCAACAGTAGTATGACTGCTCTTCCTGTGTCTTACACCCAGGAATACTCAACGATTCCCATGGATAAAGGAGACTGGAGTCTTAAAAACTCAAAAGGAAAGGAGCCTCGGGGCACCTGGATGGCTTAGTCGGTTGGACACCAACTTTGGGTCAGGTCATGATCTCGTGGTTCATGAGTTCGAGCCCCGCGTGGGGCTCTATGGTGACAGCTCAGAGCCTGAAGCCTGCTTGGGATCCTGTGTCTCCCTCTCCCTCTGCTCCTCCCCTCTCATGCTCTGTCTCTATCTCGAAAATAAACATTAAAAAAAACAAAAACAAAAAAAACTAAAGGAGCCTGTCTTCACCTTCTCTCCAGTGCACCAGCAAGAAGTAATTCCCTACTCTGGGAGGAATGAGCAGAAGCAGCATTATCCCATCTAGAATGGGAAAACCAGACCCTTGGGACTCAGAGGTCTTCCAAGATGAGCCTGCTAAACTGCTCAATCCAAGGAGGATTTAAATGCTTTCGCCTGTTTTCTCTGTGTCAGAAGTGAATCACATTGAGATGAGAAGGTCTAGCAACAAGAGCAAGCATCTCGCATGAGGTCAGCTGGCATAGCCTATTCTAGATACTTGAAGTCTAAAGATAGCAACTGTCTCTGGAGTTAGCACAACTTTGAATTATAAAGAACAGAGATTTGAGATTAGAAAGAAGCCTTGCATTTAAAAACAGATGGGTTTCTCTTCATTTCTAGGGAAATTAGGAATGCCTTGATGCTGCTACTGATAGAATTGACTTCTCCTATTAGCATACTACAAGGTTGATGCTGGGTCATTTGTGCTTTATTGCTCTGTAAAAATCCAAAATCTTTAAGTGCTCTGAACTGTAAAAACCCAAGCAAACTGAAGAAGCTCCTTTGTCCACATCCCTCATCATCTTCCCCTTCCCCTCTTCTGCTTTGCAACAAGCACTTTCTGATTAAAAGGCGGTCACCCATAAAAAGCGTGCAGAAGCCCAACAAATGTAGGTAATGTATTTTTTCCTCTTGGAAAACGAGTGGACTCTCAACCTATTACCCCATCTAGCAGCACACCAGTTTTTCAGATCTCCAGCCAGCTTTCTAGGTGGTAAGCAGTGCATAAGAACTCACTCGTAATTTGAACAAACCTGTCTTGGGCATCTATGTTATGAGCTGTCAGATGTACTGGTCAGAATCCATCACCAAGAGTTTAGGGCCAAAGGCCATGGTCTAGACCTCATATGCACAAAAGCCAATGTACATAGTTCAGTTAAGTGTAGGCTGTGATATCTTCCCAACAATACACTGGCAAGACTGAAAGAAGTTCTTCATAGTGCCTATAGTGGACTTTGACATACATTTTTATACATCTTATGACTGTCTTGTGAAAAACCTACTTACAGTGCACTGTATTTTTGTGTTAAAAGAATTGATTGTTCATAGATATACCTATGGACACACATACTTTTTTTTAATATTCCACAGCTTTTAACCCTATTTTAGCATCTCTCCATTTGTGAATGTACCAGGTGTCTCAAAATATGGAAGTGACCCAGACATCCCTGAGAGTATAAAATAATAAAGATAGCATTAAACCATGGAAGTGACATCATTGTTTTCTAGCACTTAACTCATCTCAAAGTAACAGTTACTACCCTTTTTTTTTCCCTTTTTTTTAAATCTCCACCAAAGGTTTCTTATTGATTCTCTTTATAATGGCATGATGACATTTCACTGTAGTTTGGAACTGTATTCTGCTGCACTTTAAATTCCCCCAGCATCAATATCCCTCCATTCTCTCTTGACCTATTGGTGTAAGTAAAAACAGAGTCATTGACCATCTTTTTATACTGGCTATTCCTTACCTTTCTGCAGTATATGTGGACAGAGTACATCACTTATAGATGTTGAACAAATGTTGCTCAAATTGAACCAGTCAAGCAGATTCATATGCCAAATATAAATATACATATACATTAACATACATATACATATATACACACGCACACAGAGCCTATTGAGCAAACTATTTCTTCCAAAACACTTCATGTATATTATTTTGCAAAATTCCTGTAAAGTTGTTTTTATTATCCTTGATTATACAGCTGGGGAAACTAAGTTTCAGAGAGGCTAAGTGATTTGCTCTAGGTCTCACTGCTAATAAATTACAGAGTTGGGACTTATGCCCAAGCACACCTGACCTCAAAGCCATGTTTTTGGCTCCAGACTCCCACATAGTGTCTCACCTTTGGACCTGGGGCTAGATTTGGCTGCTCTTAATTGCCGATGGGCTCCATATGTACTTTCTGATGAAAACAATTCTTAGCTATGAACAATTCTACAGAGAATTTGAAAAAATGAAGAGTAAATCTGGAGAGGTCAGGGCTTTGAAATTTTTTCTCATCATATTTCTTGAAAGTAATTGCCCAGGAAGATAAGGTGGTGCTTACTTCCAGTAAAACTGTGACAGTCCCAGAAATGCTGACTCACTTGTAATGGAGCGTCATTCCTGGAACTGTGTCCTACACACAGTGTCCTGTCCGAGCTGGAGCAGGCATGAAAGGGCCTCTCTGACCATGGCACCTCTTCCTGCTCACTTCAGCAAAGTTGTTCATGGGACACTTGTCTGCTTGCCGCTCACATGACATGTCTGCTCTTAGCCACAACTTCCCTGGCTGCATTCTAAAACATGTAGCTACCAAGACATGTGTTTTATTTAAAAAGAACAAAGTTTGGGGCGCCTGGGTGGCGCAGTCGGTTAAGCGTCCGACTTCAGCCAGGTCACGATCTCGCGGTCCGTGAGTTCGAGCCC
>NC_064810.1:91258446-91273564 GCF_023721935.1 Panthera uncia
AAAAAAAGAACAAAGTTTGGGGCGCCTGGGTGGCTCAGTCGGTTAAGCGTCCGACTTCGGCTCAGGTCATGATCTCGCGGTCCGTGGGTTCGAGCCCCGCGTCAGGCTCTGTGCTGACTGCTCAGAGCCTGGAGCCTGTTTCAGATTCTGTGTCTCCCTCTCTCTCTGACCCTCCCCCGTTCATGCTCTGTCTCTCTCTGTCTCAAAAATAAATAAACGTTAAAAAAAATTTAATAAAATAAAATAAAAAGAACAAAGTTTGAAATGAATAACTGACTTTGTCTCCTTTACTACTTTAGCATTTCATCGTTTGGATGATTTTACCCCTACTTCATTTCTGTGTCAGTGACTTTTATGAGTTCTGTCCCTACATCATATAGAGCAGGAAGCAGACCTCTAGCCAACTCTACCTCTCCAGAACTCCCTGCCCAATAATTTCTAGTATCCCCCCATGGACAAGCTTTATAAAGATTCATGTCCATTCTATCACTTCTCATTCTCTCTTCCATATTCAGCCTTCAACCCACAGTTTCACCGACTATGGGAAAATGGAATCACTCATGCACCTCCAAGAAGTGATGTTGAATGGATGTTCCATTCCTTATTTATTTGGCCTCTGCAGTACTTGGGACCATTCACTATTCCCTCCTTGAAACTTTCCTATCCTTTGAGTTCCTCGGTATCATTCTTTTCTTGTTTTCCTCCCATTTGACTGATCTTCCTTCCCATTTTCATTCACTTGATATCATTCATTATTCTTTTTCCTCCTGCATATTGAATGTTAATCATTCGCGAGATCCTGCTCTTGCACTTTTAACTACGTTCTCCGTAGGTGACCTTATTCTTAAGACATTCTTATAATGTGCCCATTGTTCTGTGTCTGCCAAATACTAGAATCATATTAAGGGCAAAGATCACCCCAATCTTGGCCTGGAGCATAAAAATTGTTACTGGTAACAATTAGCTATTGAATGCAGCATATATCTATCTCCAGCCCAGGCCTCCCTCCTGAGCCCCAGACAATCAGTTATGTACATGTGTACATGTGTCTATACATATTATATGTCTGCCTATTGGACTACAGGTATCTCACATTTATCTTACCCAAAAGTGGGTATTTTCAACTGGCCCCTACCTCTTCCTTATCTGTGGTTCTCTTCTTCAGTAAATGGCACCATGCAAATCAGATACCCTGGTGGTTGTCTTTAAGACCCATTCTTCATCCACATACCCTCTCCCCATATCCAATTATGAAATCCACATATTTTTCTCTTCCAAATCTTTCAAATCTACCCTTTCTCCTCCATCCACTCATGCTACCACTACCTGAGTTCAGGCCTTCATCATTATGTAACCACCATGGCCCTTCTAACTGGTCTAACTCTTCACTCTGAATACCTCCATGCATTCTCTACATTGCTGTCAGAATGTTTTCTCCTGAAGTGACCCAATCATGTGCAGTTATATACCCAGTATTAAAGGTACCTGAATTTGCCCTTTCTCTGTCCTTATAAGCACTGCAACAGGCACATTTCGTGAATGGGGCACTGAGGGTAAATGGGTGGCTCAGTTGGTTCAGTGTCCAACTCTTCATTTTGGCTCAGGTCATGATCTCAGGGTTTGTGAGACCAAGCTCTGCATCAGCAGAGAGCTCTGTCAGCACAGAGCCTGCTTGGGATTCTCTCTCCCTCTGTCTCTGACCCTCTCCTGCTCGCTCACTCTGTCTCTCAAAAAATAAAAATAAAAACTAAACTAAATTGAAAAAAATATAATGCTGTATTTTGTGGGACCTTACACGCATGCATAATTTACCTGGTGGGTAATTAAGTGGGGCCAATATATATACCCAACCCTTAGCATCCTTGCCTCAATGAGCAATACAAAAATGGATATACAACAAATGTTTTGTTAATGAATAAATGGGTGACTTTCCTAATTCATGAGTTCTGAGGGCAAAGATTCTGGATAGGGTCTCAGAATTCATTTTATCTGTCTAGGCTTCAACCTTCTATTGCTCTGATAGTAGCTAATACTAAGTTAAACCATACGAAAATGTCATCTTTAAAAGTGAAAACCACATAAATATTGGCAATTTTCTATGGTTCAGTCTTCTGTGAGGATTCCACACCACCTTCAAATAAATGAAGAGGAAGTAGTTTAAAGCACTTGTAAGAATCAAGTTCTGTTCAAATGCCTAATGCCTAAGTCCCAGGAGGAGAAGCAGATCCCTACCTATGGCTAGTGCTTCCAACCTCCTTAATATTCTTAATCATTCAATGGGGGCTGGGGCTGCCTTGAAGTTGTCACAGATCAATTAAATCCTGGGCGCTTCCAAGGTGACATTCAGATTAGTGGGAGGGTGAAAAGAAATCAATTCTTATTTTTCAGCCTTCAGGTGCCCACAGATTCCTGGTGTGAATAGTGAACTCTCATTTCAAACACAAAGGCAAAGGTAGCCTCTCTTTGCAGGGCCACTAGCTGATTGCTGAGGTGATGCATGGAAGAATAGGAACCCCGGGGGTCTTGCCTTGCCATTAAGGACTCTGACACAAAAAGACCTCTTTATACCAGCAGTGAGAGAGAGGGGAGGACGGAATTCCTATTTCACCAACCCTTGAAGTAAAATCACCTTGAGAATTTGGGCTTCAAACAGGGATAAGAGCACCAGCTTTCATTATCCAGCCATCACGTGAAGGGAAGAAATGCTTTCTGTGGAAGAGTGTCACTTCAGAGGGGTGAGGGGAAGGAGGGATGAGTCAGGGTGAGGCAGGTGAATTCCACCATTTAATAAGCAATCACCCCTGACCTGCCAGACACAGATAGTGTAATTCCTGAATGGTTAAGTCAAAGCGAAAGAGCAGGTAATTAGACAGCAAGCACTAGAGCATTGAGGAGCGTTACATTTCCAGGGTTTGCACTGAGAGCAAATTGGATATATGTGCTATGCTTCTAATATATTCTGTTTTCTAATTAGCAATCAGGGCTGATTTGTCAGTCATTCCACCTGTAATGCAAAAAGCACCGGAACATAAGGAGGGGGGGAGCAAGTTCACAAAATCAATTACGCTTATATTTACATTCCCTCAAGGCTGAGGCGTTACCAAAAAATGCCGAAATATTATCTTTCTCTTTACAAAGGAGCAGAAAGGAAGGGTGAGATTGCAATTCAATATAGTGAATAAATCTCTGGCTGTTTGGGGAGAGGTACAATAGCTGAATATTTATGAGATTGATGATGGGAAAAGCATTTCACATGGTCAGCAATTGTGGAAATAGTCTGCCATTTTTAAAGAGCATAGGAACAAGTACATGTTCAAGAAATACAGACTCATCCTTTATATATGGGGAGTTAACAGGAAATGTTTTAAAACTCAGCCTTTTGTTGGATGGTGGGTGGCAGAATGGGAATTTCTCATCACCCTCAAATAGCCACGTGGGTGTAACTACGCCCTTACAAGGGGTGGCATATAAATTCCTTCCAGGCTTCTCAAGAGGGGACTCTAAACTTACTCAGCTTCTCCACTTCCTGGCTCATATTCGGTCTGCAACGAAAGCATCGGCGTTATTTTACCACCAGTCCATCCAAACTAGCGCTGCCTAGGCCCCGGGGACCTCTTAATTTCCAACTCCGTGAATACTTCCCAGTACTCGTCCTATAACAGACTTCCCAGCGGTGGTCCAACCACTGATAACTCCTCCCTTCTTGCAAGGCTCTCGCCTTTGGTTTCTGGGATACCGCATTTTTTTTTTTTTTCCATTTTATCTCCTTTATTGGTGTTTTAGCTATACCTCTGTATATTTTTTTCTTAGTTGTTCCAGTGACAATAAGCATCCTTACATTGTCACAATTTACCTTGAACTATTAATCATTTCAGATGTGTAACAATATTATGTTATATTTCCATTTCTTCTCGGCTGTCCTTTATGTTATTGCTGGCATAAATTTCTACTTGTATTATAAATCTTACCATCCATTTTTATTATTTTTGCTAAAATAAGTTTGTTTTGGCCACTCCGCTTGTGCTCTCTTCTGTGAGCTTCTCTTCATCTGCACGTGTCTTAAATATTGGTGCTTCCCGCTTCAGCTGCACGTTTCCTTTGAATGCTATTTGTTTCTAACCGTATTGTTTTAAGTGCCACTGGCAGGCCAAAGATGCCTACATCTCCACCTCTTGTTCTCATCCGCTACCTGCGCCTCAGGCTGCACGCCGAACGTCCAGATGGACATCCCCGCTGAAAAATTCCCCAGCGCTTTACACTCTCATGTTGCGAGTAGAACTGGTTATCCTTCCAGCATCCAGCCCGGCTCTCCCTCTGGCCCTCTCTGACTGCTGTTTGCTGTTTGTGGCAGGAACCCTCTGCATAAGTCCCAAAAGACTCCCACTTCCTGTTCATGCCTGTTCATGCCCTCCCATTGACCGTGACTGTGTGTTAGACCTAGTGATCTGCTTCTGACAAATGGAATGTGGCAACAAGTACCTCCAAGATTTGGTTGCTGAAAAAGACGGTGACTTTCTTCTTGCTTGCTCTCTTCCTCTCTCTGGCTGGCTCTGAGGAAAGCTGACTACCATGGTGTGCACTGCCCTATAGAAAGCCTCACATGACAAAGAACTGACGTCACCAGACAGCAGCCTGGCGTACCCGAGCCATGTGAGTGAGGTTACTGGCAAATTCTCCCTGAGCGGAGCCTTGAGATAGCTCAAGCTCCAAACACCTTGAGAGTCGCTTTGCAGAGCTTTGCAGAGTTTGATCTAGTTTAGATACTGTAGGAATTCACTATTTAATGGATTAAACAATACATTATTTAGGGAAAAAACACATATGTAGTGAAACAATTAAAAAAAAAAAACCAGGGACATGACCAACACAGTATTGAGAGCAGTGGTAACCTTTGATAGGAGAGTATGGACGATAAAATCAAAGAAAGGATCATAGGAACTTCTGAGGTGTCAGTATTATTTAAGCTTGAGGGTAAGAAATGACTGTTATGTTACTTAAATTTTATCTTTAGTTCATGTGATTGTGTGTATATATGTATAATGTACTCTTAGTGCATTTGCTACATTTCACACTAAAAAAATACAACCCAGTGCTTCTATTTCTAGGTATATATCCAAAGGAATTGAAAACAGGGTCTCAAAGAGATATTTGCACACCCATGTTCATAGCAGCACTATTCACAATAGCTAAGAGGCAGAAGCAACCCAAGTGTCCATTGACGAATGGATAAGCAAAATATGTTATATACACACAACAGAATATTATTCAGCCTTATAAAGGAAATCTTGGAGCATCTGGGGGGCTCAGTCATTACGCATCTGACATCAGCTCATTGTTCATGAGTTCGAACCCCACACTGGGTAAGCTTGAGCCCCACATCGGGCGAGCACCAGCCCTGCATTGGGTAAAAACAACACGAGCCCCACTTTGGGTGAGCCCCGCTCTTCTCTCTCTTTTTTTCTCTCTCTGCCCCTCACGGGGTTCTGTCTCTCTTTCCCTCCCTCATTTGCACCCTCCCTCTCTCTCTCAAAAACCAACAAACAAAACAACAACAACAACAACAAACTGAAACCTTGTCCCATGCTACAACTTGGATGAACCTTGAGGATATTATGCTAAGTGAAATAAGTCACACAAGCACAAATACTATATGATTCCACTTAGATGAGGTACACAGAGTAGTCAAAAACATGGACACCAAGAGTAGAATGATGGTTTACCTGGCACAGGGAGAAGGGAGCGGAAAAGAGTTGTTCAACAGGTGCAGACTTTTGGTTCTGGAAGATGAAAAGGTTCTGGAGATCTGTTTCACAACAGTGTAAATAGTTTTAACGCTACAAAATTTAACCTTAAAAATGGGCAAAAAAGGGGCGCCTGGGTGGCTCAGTCGGTTAAGCCTCCGACTTCAGCTCAGGTCACAATCTCACGGTCCGTGAGTTCAAGCCCCGCATCGGGCTCTGGGCTGATGGCTCAGAGCCTGGAGCCTGCTTCCGATTCTGTGTCTCCCTCTCTCTCTGTCCCTCCCCCATTCATGCTCTGTCTCTCTCTGTCTCAAAAATAAATAAACGTTAAAAAAAAAATTTTTTTTAAAAATGGGCAAAAAAGAAAAAAAGGTCAAGGTGATAAATTTTATCATATTGCCTTTACCACAATGAAAAAAAATTTTTAACAAAAAAGTAAATGTATACATTTTCACTTCAAAATAGCAAAAAAGTATATCATAATATCCTTTCTGAGACTTAGATTTAAATGCTAATAGCTTGTTTAAATTTTTATTTTAAAATAATTTTAGACTTATAAAAAATCTGGGAAAAAAAAAACAGTTCATGTATACCCTTTACTCTTCTTCTAATGTTAGTAACTTATGTAATTTAGTAACATAGTTTAATGAACAAAACTGGGACATTAACATTGTAACAATACTATTAACTAAACTAGAAAACATATTCAAATTCCATCAGTTTCCCCCCTTAAAGTCCTTTATCTGCTCCCAGATTGCCTCCTTAGTTTTATAATCTGTGGCAATTCCTCATTTTTTCTGTGTGTGTGTGTGTGTGTGTGTATGTTCTTGACAGAATACTGGCCAGTAATTTTGTAGAATGGAGCTTAATTTGTTTTTTCTCCTGTTTTCTTATGATTGTACTGACCTAAATCTTTGGGGCAAGAACACAGCATTAAGTGCCGTTTGGCCTTCTCAATGTGTATTAGAAGGTCATGCCTTATTAGTTGTGATGTTAGCCTTGATGGTTGGCTTAAGTAGTGTCTGCAAAGTTTTTCCGTTCTAAAGCTACTGATTCCCTTTGTAATTAACAGATAGTTTGAGATTGTGCTAATATCCTGATTTTCCTCAAACTTTTGCCCCATCATTTTAGCGTCTATCTTAGTGGATCTTACTTCTGGATTTGCTCAGGAATGATTTTGTATTTTCTTCTATACTTTTTACTTGGATTTTTTTCTGCAGGAAAGTGCTATTCCTTCTCTTCACGTATTTATTTGATTATTTATTTAATCAAATGTCAAGTATTGACTCAAGGATGCTTATTTTATTGATTATAATGCAATGTTACCGTTACGTTTTTTATTGTTCAAATTGCTCCATCTTTGGCCATTGAGAGCTCCTTCGGGTTAGCTCTTGTGTCCTGACGACATGCCATTAACCTTTATTCGAGCACTTCCTTTTTTCCTGACATCACGAGATATTTCACGCTCATCTTCTATTTTCTCTTCCCTAACCCTGAAATCAATCACTTTTCAAGGAGTTCCAATTTCTTTCATTTAAAAATCGTATTTATAAGCCAAGATTTTGCCCCCGGGAGTGTTTATGGCTTCTGGAGTATCATTACTTCTGTGCCCTCTCGGTGGACAAAGATGGGAAATATATATACAAATACTAATGCACACATATACACATCTATATTTATTTCTACATCTATCTACATTTTTTTTTAAAAACCATGAGTTCATATTGATACTTATGATTTGAATCCAACACGATGAGGTTCATTCGAGCCCTTTCTCTTTATATTTCTGTAACTTCTGTCCCCAGAGAGACCCAGCTCTCATTATCTATAATACATCACTTATTTGTTCACTGCTAGTTTACCCCTAACGTAGTTACACTATTGCTCATCTATATCCTGAGGACAAACCCTTACTAACTAGATAACAGCATTTTTGTATCATTCATTTCATGTTTAGCCTCACAGTATCCAGTCAAAACATTGTTTCGAAGCTAGTTGAGTTCTTTTTTTATCCATTCATTTCAATGCAGTTATGTCTTTAATTTTTAATACAGTTTGGTTCATTTGCTACTGGTTACATTCGATTTTGGATTTCCTTCACTTCCTCTCTAACTTTATTGAGGAGAAGGCATGTATGTGTCACTCTGCTGTGGTTCTGGAGGTCACACCTATAATATTAAAACATATGTAGTATAATGTTTGTGTGTGTATATTTGTGTGTGTGCATATATGTATATACACACACACTCAGAGGAGTGTCTCTCCCTCTTCATCCCTACTAACCTGTTCCCACCATGTCTTCTTTCTGCATCTTTCCCTCCAACCTTTGCAGGGAACCAGTCTCTTTAGTTTCTCATTTGTCTTTCCTGTGTTTCTTTTGCACAGATATGCAGAGCCATATGTATTTTCTTATTTCCCCTCTTTCACACATGAAACGTCGCATCCCATATACACTTGTTTGTAATTTTCCTTTCCACTTTTTTGTGACTATGTCCCAGAAATCCCTCCATAACAGTTCATAGAGATCTTCCTCATGTCTTTTTCTCTTAGCAGAGTATCCACTGTGTAGGCGTGTTATCATTTATTCAGCCACTCCCCTGGGTCCTGGGATTTAGGTTGTTTCTGTGTTTTGCAACTGCAAACAATGCCATCGTAAGTAACACTGGCATGTATGTTTTCGTATTTATTGGAAGCACATCTTCAAGGTAGATTCCTACAAGTGGGATTTCTGGGTCAAAAAACAAGTGCATATGTAGATTTGTTACCCTCCAGAAGTTGTAGTGGCACACATTCTCACCAACAGTTTATGAGGGAGTGTCTGTGTCCTCACAGCCTCACTAACAACATGTGTTGACATACTTTATGATTTTTGCCACTCTGATAGTGAGAAATTATGCTTCAGTATTTTTAATGTGCATTTCTCTATTTATAAGTGAATCTGAACATTTTTTTCATATATTTGAGGGCTATTTACATATTTTTGTGTCTGCTCATGGTTTTTTCCCATTTTTCTAACAGGTCTTGGTCCTTTGTCTCTCCATTTCTGCAAGTTCTGTGTATATATATCTATCTATATTTCTTTGTCTAGGGTATACAAAGTATAGAGGTATTTTGCCCTAGTGTGTCAGTCCTCCTTTGAGTTGTTTATTGTATGTGGGTTTTCTTGTAAGTAATCTTTTAATGTAGTCAGATGTTTCAGTTTTTTGCTTTTATTCCTCTTCGATTTTGAGCCATAGCTAGAGAGCTCTTCCCTACATGTTTAATAAGGTTAAAGGGAAATTCGCTCATGTTTTCGTCACATATTGTGTGCTTTTATTGTTTACATACATATCCCTAAAACTTTTGGAGTTTATTCTTGTGTATAGTTGAGATACGGCTCTCATTTTGTCTTCTGCCAAATGGCTACCCACTTGTCCAGCACCATTTATTAAAAAGTCCAGCTCTCCCCCAATGATCAGAGATGCTACCTAACAAACTCACTTCTAAATCCACGTCAATGAAGAAACTATGAGAACCCTCAACAGGCAAGAAATTTCAAAAAAAAAAAAAAATTTATTACAAAAAGCAGATAGAAGAGCACTGCAAAGGAAGCTGAGCTACAGATGCCATGCCTACAACACATACAGAGGAGGGACATTTTCTAATGATAAAAAATCATCAATACATAACAACTTTAAATGTGTGTTATCGTAGTGTGTCTCTTGACTGATTTTCTAATCTAACAAAATGTTATGGGTCTCATTTAACACAAAAGTTGGGTTGGAAAACCATTTCTTTGCTGCTCAAGAAATTGTTTTCATTTCAACCCAGAAAGCCAGAGGCATAATGGGGAGCTTCCAGCCACATCTACAGTAACATCTTAATATTCTCGACATACTTTAGGTCCTTGGGAAACAGCTGGATATAGTATTCATTTAATTTTTCCAGCTGTGAGTTTTTAGCTTTTGCTCTTGGCTTTTTAAAATTTTACCAATTCATGTCTATTCTTCAGATAATGAAAATATCATTTTTTTAAGGGAGTGGATGTGGGATAACACATTTTATTCTGAAAGACCATGGAAAGCCAAGCTACATTACACAGGCAATTCAATTCCATGTTAGTCTTGATCACTGCTCTGCTTCCCACCCTGCAGAAGCATTGAATTTCAATAACACTTGGTGTTAATTACAAACCGGGTGATGAATTTTGTTAGAAGTAAGATCAGTTTGATATTTAGGAAACTCTCCAGAATCCAGTTTTATTTTATTTTATTTTTTTATTTTTTTTTTTTTCAACGTTTTTTATTTTTTTTATTTTTGGGACAGAGAGAGACAGAGCATGAACGGGGGAGGGGCAGGGAGAGAGGGAGACACAGAGTCGGAAACAGGCTCCAGGCTCTGAGCCATCGGCCCAGAGCCCGACGCGGGGCTCCAACTCACGGACCGCGAGATCGTGACCTGGCCGAAGTCGGACGCTTAACCGACTGCGCCACCCAGGCGCCCCCAGAATCCAGTTTTAAAGTGTGCATGAGATGGACAGACTAAGTAGCTAGAGTTCATACCAAAAGATTTATCCATGTCTCTGAGCTGTTGGAATCAGTGAGTCAGCTAAAGTCTTCTCTTCGTTTTTGTGAAATGTGTTTCCTCCAGGGAGTTCTCCTCACATTCATTATCTCATTAATCATCTACCTATTCCCTTAGAGAAAAGAAAATGGGTAAAAGTGGGTTATGCTAGCTCTTTTATTCCCGTGAGGCTCAGAAAGAACAAATAATGTAGTAATTCAAATCTGTGGGAGAAAAAAATGCTGTCCTAAGAAGTATGTGGAGTAATCATGTAGATTTCATTTTTAATCCCTACAAGTGATATTGAGAATAAAATGTGAACTCTGTCCAATGAGTATCATTCGTGTTAACTTGTAATTTAATGTAAAAAGAACTTTAGAGTACCAATGTTGATCAAAATTTCGACATAAAACCCAAACTTACGAGATTCTCTTCTAGCCAAGCCGCTGAAGGCCATATCCTCCTGTGCATGCTATGGAGACTTACGATCTGCCTTAGATACAGATAAATCACTGAATTTCCTCATCTATAAAATGAGTCCTCTGGCCTTGCCCATGCCTTTTTGCTCTAGGTACTTGGTACAAATGAAAGATTTTTTTTTAACGTTTGTTTCTTTGTTTATTGAGAGAGGGGGAGAGAGAGAGAGAGAGAGTGCACACACCTGGGGTGAGGGGCAGAGAGAGAAGGAGAGAGAGAATCCCAAGGAGGCTCTGCACTGTCAACACAGAGCCCAATGGAGGGCTCAAACCCATGAACCGTGAGATCATGACCTGAGCCAAAGTCAAGAGTCAGACACTTAACCAACTGTTCCACCTAGGCGCCCCCATTCCTTACTCTTTAAAAACAAAATAATTACATATTGGTAGTCTGCACATTATTGCAGGTTGAAGGCCCCAGAGGACTTTATGCCACAATGACCTCAGTGAGAATTTTAATAATAATGAAAATATATCATGAAAGTACCTACCACTGTTTTGTGGCTTCTAATATTGATTTCTGATGATCCTAACCAATGAGGTTTTTATAGGTTGGCCACCATTTGAAGGTATTGAAAAGTTTATCACACTTATGAGAGAATGGAATTAATTAACATTTGGGGGATACTATCTTTGCATGCATAATTGTAATTGTTCCTAACTCAACCAAAACAATGAAACATTATTACCCTCATTTTACAAATAAAATGAAGATACCGATAAAATTACAAAAGAAACTTACCCAGGATATCATAGCCAGTATGTGGTAGAGCTGAGATTTGAATTCAGGTCTTTTGATCCTTAAATACACCTTCTTTTCAATACAAGGAACATTTTTCAGCAGTGACATATTTCATCTCCATTTGAATTATTGCAAATATCTTAAATTGTGTATTTTGCAAAATGGACATGCATCTATGTCTGTTGCTTGGGAAATACTGGGGTTCTGGGTAAGATGGGAGCAAATTCAACCTTCACAAGTAGAAGAGGGATAAATGGTGTCACGTTCTGAGACAGGCATCCCTGGAGACTTTGCAGCTCATAGAGCTTCTCTGAAGAATGTTCCATGATTGTTCCATAACCTGCTATGTCTGCGAAAGGAGGTGTTGTGGGTATTTTTTACATATCTGGCAAAATAACAATGTTCAAGGCTAAAATTATTACTGCCATACAATATGACATTAGTTTTCAACTTTTATTTTGTCCCAACATCCCTGTGGTACGCAAGACACTGATATCAGTGATGGTGGTGTGGTTCTCTGTTACACCCATTCACAGCCAAGTGGGAAATCTATCTGAATTCTGGGGGGGGGGGGGGGGGGGGGGTCCCTAAAGTCCCTAGAGAAATTTGGAAGAGGTCCCATCTCCAGATAATTTAGCTGTAGGAGTTGGGGGAGGTGGGAAGAGCCATACTCTCACCACTAAATAAATCCAGTCCTCATTAGAGCAGCCATGCTCTCACACAAATTATTAGAAATAAGAACCTGAAAAAATTAGATTCCTGTAATTGTAATGGCCTGATGCAGCCCATCCCAGGGTACATAACTTGATAAGCACAGACAATACTTCAGTCCCAGCTCTCCTCTCTGGGCCAACTGGAGCACACTCTCCACAACCACAGGCACCGATCCTGCTCAGGGACTATGAAAATACATGTCTCCACATTGCATTAGAAGTACAGAATGGCTCCAAACAAGTCCCGTTAAGATTAAAACCTCAATCTCTTTGCTACTCCATAATTATTAACAACTCAGTTGATTTACTTACAAAACATTTAACCTAACTAGAAATTTTTAAAAGATACAAATTAAAATGATTTTTCACTTCTCTAAGGCACCTGGAGTGACTGAACCTGGTGGTTCAGTCAGTTGAGCATCTGACTCTTGATTTCGGCTCAGGTCACAATCTCGGAGTTCAGGAGTTCAAGCTCCACATGGGGCTCAGTACTGACAGTGTGGAGCCAGCTTGGGATTCTCTCTCTCCCTCTCTCTCTCTGCTCCTCCTCCACTCATGCTTTCTCTCTTTCTGTCTCTCTCTCTCAAAATAAATAAATAAACATTTCTAAAAAGAATTTGTTAAAATAAAAATAAAAAAATAAAATGACTTTTCACTTCTCAGAATTGTGATTTTGTAAAGTTAAACCAATGCTAATGAAGGTAAGACAGGGTGGCCACCACGGTGGCTGCTGGTGGCTTGCGTATTGGTACAAACTTGCTGGAAAGCACTGTGGCAACATGATTCAAAAAAGTAAAAGTCAAAGCTACATACTGTATAATTCTAACTATATGACATTCAGGAAAGGCAGAACTATGGAGACACTGAAAAATGTCAGTGGTTGCTAGGGGTTAGGGAGAAGGAAGGCATGAATAGGTGAAATAGAGAATTTTTAGGGCAGTGAGCCGGAGGACCCAAGATGGCAGAACAGCATGGAAGTTTTTTGTGTGTCTCGCGTCCATGAAATACAGCCAGACCAACACTAAACCATCCTACACACCTAGAAAACTGACTGGAGGATTAACACGACAATCTGCACAACCTGAACCACAGAATTCAGCAGGTACGCAGCACGGAGAGGTGAACTTGGGGAGCGAGAAGCTGCAGGAAGGGACGTGCTTTTGCAGGCAGAGAGAGGACGGAGACCGTGGCGGGGGGGAGAATACAGGAAAAGAACCCCTCCCCAAAAGCAGCCAGAGAGAAAGTGGAAAATAGCAAACAGCCGCAGGGACTAAACTAAAAAGGGAGGAAGGAGAAAGGAGAGGGTTTAAATTCCATTAAGACTTGTTTACACAAGGGGAGTGCAGAGGCTGCAACTCCACAGCTCCATACCTGGCGGTGCTCTGGTGGGAAGGGCGAATCCCCAGGAGCAGAGTGGGGTCCGGGAGGTTCTCGGGCCACATGGGGAAAAGCGGTTCCGCTGCTGGAAGGACATTTGGTAGAGACTGTTGAGGCCACCAGGTCCGAGCCCAGAGAATGGCCACATTCGCTGGTGCTGGAACAAGGTCCTTAAGGGTGAAGGCTGGTGCCAGATGTGTGTTGTGATTTTCCATTATCCCCAAAATGCTGCTGCTACACTATCTTGCGAACTTTTTCTGGGGCGGGGTGGCACCTTGCCGCAGTCTCGGGGCACCCGCAGCAGCAGGGTCCAGCGAGGGTTCCTGGGTGCAGCCGACATTCAGCCATTGCTTATTCGGCCATTTCTCGGTGAGACCCTCCCACAGAGGGGCGGAACGGGTCAAAGCCACAGTCCTTCAGAAGTAAGGGGCCGGGGAAAACAGCCGCATCTGGACAAAACTCGGGAGAGAGGTACTGCCTGGGGCCTGGTCACAGACAGTGAAAAAGCGGGGAGTGGACGAGAGCTGAAGACAGAGGAGGGGTGCTCGATTGCTGATCTGGGAGAACAGATTGGGTAGCTGGGTGACCTCATTTTCACCACTCCCGCGCATGCGCATACTCACCTATGAACGCCAAACACTCCATCCCAGTAGGCTAGCAGCGCCATCTAGTGGAGAGCAGAGCCGTTACACGGAGCCCCGCCCAACTGGGCCAACCTCGCTCTTCAAGAACACAAGTCTCACCGCCAGTTTAGTTTATGGTCTATAAAGCGCTTCATAGTCTGACTTCTATGGGAAAACGAAGTAATTCTAGTCCTATTTCAATCTGTTAGCAGGTCCATCTATTCAATTTTCTTTTTTTTTCTCTTTTTCACTTCTTTTCTTTTTCTTGAATACAGAAAGAGAAAAAATTCATATTTATTTTTAATTTTATTAAAAATATTTTTCTTTAACTTTTTTACTATATTTTTTACTTTTGTGTAAATTTTTTCAAATTCTATTTTACTTCCATCATTTTGTTTTAGTCTACTTCAGTGTATTCACTTTTTCAAATTTTCAGATGATTTCCTTTTCCTTTTTCTTTTTGTTTCTTTTCTTTTTCTTGAATGAAGAAAGAGAAAAACTTCATTTTTACTTTCAATTTCTATTAAAAATATTTTTAATTTTTGTCTGCTATTTTCTTTACTTTTGTGTAAATTTTTCAAATTCTATTTTACTCCCATCATCTCATTTTAGTCTACTTCAGTGTATTCATTTTTGCAAATTCTCAAAAGATTTCCTTCCCCCCCCTTTTTTTCTCTAATCTGTCAAACCACTTTCAACACCCAGACCAAAACACACCTAGGATCTAGCATTATTTATTCGATTTGTGTGTGTGTTTAATTTTTTAATTTTAATATTTTTTTAATTTTAATTTTTTAAAATTTTAATTTTTCTACCTCATTAATTCCTTTTCTCCCTTCAAAATGACAAAATGAAGTAATTCACCCCAAAAGAAGGAGCACAAAGAAATGACAACCAGGAATTT
>NC_064810.1:91273574-91335340 GCF_023721935.1 Panthera uncia
TGACAACCAGGAATTTAACCAACACAGATACAAGCAAAATGTCTGAACCAGAATTTAGAATCACGATAATAAGAATACTAGCTGGAGTCAAAAATAGATTAGAATCCCTTTCTGCAGAGATAAGAGAAGTAAAAGCTAGTCAGAGTGAAATTAAAAATGCTATAACTGAGCTGCAATCACAGATGGATGCCATGGCAGCAAGAATAGATGAGGCAGAACAGAGAATCAGTGATATAGAGGACAAACTTATGGAGAATAATGAAGCAGAAAAAAAGAGGGAGATAAAGGCAAAAGAGCACGATTTCAGAATTAGAGAAATCAGTGGCTCATTAAAAAAGAACAAATCAAAATCATAGGGGTCCCAGAAGAGGAAGAGAGAGAAATAGGGGTAAAAGGGTTATGTGAGCAAATCATAGCGGAAAACTTTCCTAATGTGGGGAAAGACACAGACATCAAAATCCAGGAAGCACAGGGGACTCCCATTAGATTCAACAAAAACCGACCATCAACAAACATATCATAGTCAAGTTCACAAAATACTCAGGCAAGGAGAGAATCATGAAAGCAGCAAGGGAAAAAAAGTCCTTAACCTACAAGGGAAGACAGATCAGGTTTGCAGCAGACTGATCCATGGAAACTTGGCAGGCCAGAAAGGAGTGGCAGGATATATTCAATGTGCTGAATCAGAAAAATATGCAGCCAAGAATTTTTTATCCTGCAAGGCTGTCATTCAAAATAAGAGAGATAAAGTTTTCCAGACAAACAAAAATTAAAGGAGTTCATGACCACTAAACAAGCCCTGCAAGAAATTTTAAGGGGGACTCTCTGAGGGAAGAAAAGATGAATATATATATATATATAGCAACAAAGATTAGAAAGGACCAGAGAACACCACCAGAAACTCCAACTCTACAAGCATCATAACGGCAATAAAGTCATATCTTTCAGTACTCACTCTAAACGTCAATGGACTCAATGCTCCAATCAAAAGACATAGGGTAACAGAATGGATAAGAAAACAAGATCCATCTATATGCTGCTTACAAGAGACCCACTTTACACCTAAAGACACCTACAGATTGAAAACAAGGGGATGGAGAACCATCTATCATGCTAATGGTCAACAAAAGAAAGCTGGAGTAGCCATACTTATATCAGACAATCTAGACTTGAAAATAAAGACTGTATCAAGAGATGCAGAAGTGCATTATATCATAATCAAGGGGTCTATCCACCAAGAAGACCTAACAATTGTAAACATTTATGTGCCAAATGTAGAAGCACCCATATATATAAATCAATTAATCACAAACATAAAGAAACTCATCGATAGTAGGAGACTTCAACACCCCCACTCACAGCAATGGACAGATCATCTAATCAAAAAATCAACAAGGAACAATGGTTTTGAATGACACACTGGACCAGATGGACTTAACAGATATACTCAGAGCATTTCATCCTAAAGCAGCAGAGTATACATTCTTCTCCAGTGCACATGGAACGTTCTCCAGAATAGACCATATACTGGGACACAAATCAGCCCTAAGTAAGTAAAAAAAGATCCAGATCATACCATGCATATTTTCAGAGAATTTTTAGGGCAGTGAAACTATTCTGTATGATGCTATAAATGGTGGATACATGACATTACAAAGTTGTCAAATCCCATAGAATGTAAAACACAAACAGTGAACCTTAATGTAAACTATAGACTTTGGGTGATGAAATAGCAATGCAGGTTCATTGTAATGAGTGTACCAGTCTGGTGCAGGATGCTGATAATAGGGGAGGTGGTGCATGTCGAGGGGCAGGTGGTGTATATAGCAGAACTATAATTTTAGCTCAATTTTGAGGTGAACCTAAAACTACTCTAAAAAACATGAAGTCTATAAAGAAAATTCTTAAAAGGCAAAAATGTCCTGACCTTTTGGTTCAACAATCTTACTACTAAGAATAGACCTTGAAGAAATACTCAAGATACAATCAAAAAGTTACATTAAGGATGTTTAAAAGAGTAGTTGTGAAAAGTTAGAGACCAACTAAATATCTACCAGTGCAATAACAGGAAGATAATTAATGCGACAGCCATAATGAAATAGTGTGCAGACATTTAAAATCAAACTTTTGATGAATACATAAAAATATGAGAAAATTCTCATTGAGGATAAAAATCAGGATATAGAAGTGTAATCCCTAACGTATACAGTCCTTTCCATCTCCTGCATATAATAAAATTTGTATTTAGGAGAAAATGTGAAAGGTTTTTCTTTTAACTTTGAGATGGGGAAGTCTTTCTAAAGCATGACAATGAAAACAGAATCCATAAGAAAAAATATATTGATATATAAAATATTTTGTATGTTATATATAAAATATAGCATATATAAAATATTTTATATATGTTATATATAAAATATAGCATATATAAAAATATACTAATATACAATATTTTAACTTCTAGCATCAATCATAACAGTACTATAAATAAAATTAGATGGAAACTGGGGGGAAAATACAGCATCTGCGACCCCAACAAACAAACAGTTAACCAACTTCACAATCTGGATTAGGTAATCCAGATCATTATGTATTCATGTTTGATCACATTAAAATTCTCTTGACTCAGTTTCCATTCTCTAATAATAACTACCACATTAGGTTGTTGTAGGATTAAATAAAACCTTTATTTATTTATTTATTTATTTATTTATTCATTTAAGTTTTTAGCATTTATTCATTTTTGAAAGGCAGAGAGAGACAGAGCACGAATGGGGGAGGGGCAGAGAGAGAGGGAGACACAGAATCCAAAGCAGGCTCCAGGCTCCGAGCTGTCAGCACAGAGCCCGTCGCAGGGCTCAAACTCACAGACCGCGAGATTGTGACCTGAGCCAAAGTCGGCCGCCCAACCGACTGAGCCATCCAGGTGCCCCAAAACTTTTAAAGTTCTTAGCACAATGTATGACACATAGCTCTAAATTAATAATAGCTATTATTGTTAATAAGCTAAAGAAAAGTCTAGCAAATCAACATTTTTCACCCAAAATATTAGCAAAAATTAAAATGAAAAATAATACCAAATATTATATGGGAAGGGATGAGGACTCTCATAGTTTGCTGATGGGGAGTATAAATCTGTAAAATCTTCTTATTTATTTTTGGGAGGTGAAGTTAAATTGTTTTACTACCAAGGGCGCCTGGGTGGCTCAGTTGGTTAAGCCTCAGACTTCAACTCGGTCATGATCTCACGGTTCATGGGTTTGAGCCCCACATCGGGCTCTGTGCTGACAGCTGAGTGACTTGAGCCTGCTTCAGATTCTGTGTCTCCCTCTTTCTCTGCCCCTCCCCTGCTTGTGCTCTGTCTCTCTCTGTCTCTGAAAAATAAATGTTAAACATTTTTTTAATAAAATAAAATTCTTTATTACACAGATACACATATATACAATAAAATGCACCCACTTGAAGTGTATAGTTCAGTGAATTTTGACAAATGTATACATCAGTGTAACCACCACCACAGTCAGGATAGAGGACATTTCCATCCCTCTAGAAAGTTCCCTCATGTTCCCTTGCACTCAATTCCCTCTGTTCCCCAGCTGATTTCCTGTTTTTAGCATTTCATCCATATGTATGGAATCATACAGTATGTTTTATTTGGTGTCTGTCTTCTCTCACTCAGCATGTTTTTGAGATTTACCCATAGTGTGTCAATAGTTTGTTGGTGTGTAAAATCTTTTTAGATGGCACTTTGACAATGCATATCAAATCCCTTAGAATGAGGGTGCCTGGGTGGCACAGTCAATTAGGTGTCTGACTCTTGGTTTCAGCTCAGGTCATGATCTCACGGATTGTGGGTTTGAGCCCCACATCAGGCTCCTCACTGACAGTGCAGAGCCTGCTTGGGATTCTCTGTCTCCCTCTCTCTCTGCCCATCCCCGACTCATGCTGTCTCTGTCCCTCTCAAAATAAATGAATAAACTTTAAAAAAAAAAAATCCTTAGAATGCCCATATACACTTTAAGAAATTTTGCTTCTGAGAATTTATCCTAAGGAATATCAAGTACATTATAATGACTGTATAAGGGTTTTCATGACAAAATTGTGTATAAAGTTGGAAATAATCTTAATGTTCAACAATGAGGAATTGATTAAATAAATTATGGTACATTAATACTACTAGGATTATTTGCTTATAAAAGAGACACATGTTCAATTTGTCTCAAGTAAGTGAATATTTATTGAAACTGTAAATGGCACAAAATGAAGTTGAGAATCTTATTCACATTTTCATGCTTCAGGGGAAGTCAAAAATATTCTCAGAGGAAGCATTAGCGCAACCGTCTATTAAGACCTTCCAAAGATGAGGGGCACCTGGGTGGCTCAGTAGGTTAAACATCTGACACTTGATTTCAGCTCAGGTCATGATCTCATGGTTCATGAGTTCAAGCACCATGTCGGGCTCCATGCCGCTGGCACTGAGCCTACTTGGGATTCTCTCTCCCCTTCTCTCTGCCCCTCCCCGGCTCTCTCTCTCTCTCTCTCTCTCAATAAATAAAATTAAATCTTAAAAAAATGATCCGCCAAAGATGAGAGTGTAATTAAAAGAACTAAGGAGTCATTCTTCAGGCAGCAACCTACGAAATCCAGAGTATTTGTCCACTAGTCATTGTGAGTGTTAGTCCTGACTGTATCATGACTCAGCTACTAACTGCTTCTGCTAACCAAATACCTCACCCTCTGTATTATTAACTTCTAATAATAATTTTCTCTTACTCTTGGCATCTGCTCTTGGCATTTATTTTTCTCCTGCAAACCTCTCCCATGAGGATATCTACCTTCTGCTCTGTTGCTGACCCAATCCTTGTATATATTGTACAAATTCTCTAAAGGATATGATTGATTGTGTCATGTGCCATCATCCCTGATTAAGCAAGTTTGGTGACAGGCCATTTCTTCGGTCCTAGGCCTTTGGAATATGCACACATTGATTGCTCTTAGAAGGGCTAGAGGGTGCAAACAACCCACATGTGGACTAAATCTCATCTATAGATATGATCTGTTTGGCTTGAACTGTGTTGGCCACACCGTGGAGAGATCAGGGAATTTCATTTCAAAAGTGGAAACTTTGGGCTCTTCTTGAAAATCCAAAGATTTGGGCAATACTTAGTCTTTATTTCCTGGATACGAATAGTTGGCAAAAACTACTATCCTCCCCGTTAAAACAGGACATGCTCTGCTCAGTTCTCTGCAGTCTCCAGTGAACTCCCTATTGTCTCATGCATCTGTCTGCTTACCTGCCTGGCCCTCTAGTGACTTTTGAGTTTGCAAACCCTGGTTAATTGCCCTCCTATGCTCCAATCATTTCTGACCAGAGTGGTGGAGTCAGGTGATAAGAAACAGTTCCCCATTTGTAAGAAACAATATGTTCCTGCTTCTTCAACAGAGGGCCATGGACAAGAGATCATCAGTAGGAAGCTGTGGGTATGCCAGACATTCTGAGGCATGGCTTATCCATTACACATACGCATATCCATTACAAACAGGGCAAATGCATACATTTTATAGTCGGTATCTATTATTTACATAGAGATATGGTCACAATATGTTGCAAAAAGAGCAGATTCAGGGGTGCCTCGGTGTCTGTTGGTTAAGCCGCCAACTTTGGCTCAAGTCATGATCTCACAGTGTATGAATTCAAGCCCCATGTCGGGCTCTGTGCTGACAGTTAAGAGCCTGGAGCCTGCTTCGGATTCTGTGTCTCCCTCTCTCTCTGTCCCTCCCACACTCACACTCTGTTTCTCTCTCTCTCGAAAATAAGTAAACATTTAAAAAAAAAAAAATAGATGTAAGGGGCGCCTGGCTAGCTCAGTCAGTAGAGCTTGCAACTCTTGATCTTGGGGTTATAAATTCAAGCTCCATGTTAGGTGTAGAGATTACTTAAAGGAAAAAGAAAAAAGAAAAGTAGGTTCAAATCAATAAAATGAGTAACTCAATTTTTGTAAAATATAGATACATTTGTATATCGGCATTGCTTGTTCTTTGAATCTAATCCTTCCCTGGTTTGATATGTTGGATATCAAATGTGGAAGTAGTGGGAGAGTGAGCTATATGTATTCCACTATCGGGAATGGGAAAAATTATAATCTGTTTTAAGCCCATCCAAAAACCCCAACAAATTTTCCAAAGTGTAACTAAATATTCTTGAACACCTACATATAATAATATTGCCAAGGACTTCTGCGTAAATATATAAAATGTCAACTACATAATTATTTACTTCTTAATGGGCTTTTTAATGTATATATCTTCACGTAATATGCAACAATGCAGTAGAAATTAGTTTTCCTTCTGTACTGCAACAAGCACACACTATAATGTAAATTTAAAGCTACTATATATTTTAAAGTTACATTGTGAATACAAATAACAGTTAAGCAAGCATGGAAATTGTCTTTAAATGATTACTTATGAAATCAGGAATAGTTTAGGGAGAGGAAGGCAGAGGCTGCAGTTAGGTAGACACAGATGCTGCTCAGATTGGATGATGACAGTGAGCAGGAGTGAGTTGGGACCGCAAGTGAAGGAGCAAACAGCTGCGGTCCACCTGTGCTCAAGCCCAAGATTCTCACGGCCAGTTGTTTCTTTTTGGCACTTGAATCTCTAGAAGTGGATGACTGTGAACCGTTATCTAAAATGGTAGATGGCCGTGGAGCAACAGAACAAAACTTGCAAGAGCAATCATTTCTCTGCATGATTCCAAGTTCTCTAAAGAGCAGCAACAAGTATTTCCGGCGCTGCTTTTTTCTCTTCCTTTGACCTAGAATGAACATCAAGTTAAACAAGTGGCTTGGTCGTAAGTTCTTTGTACCAGCCACTTCACTAAATCTAGCCTTCTTCACAAGATTTAGGATTTTGGCTTTGCGTTAATCACTTGCTCCAAACCTTGAAAGTCAGCAACAATTGCGGGACTACTTTCTCCCATACTGTATTCATTGTTTGTTATGATACATGCCAAACCCAGTTGATAAATTTGAAGACCTTCTGAATGTCAAACCCTTCCATAAATCCTTAATCGAAGCAGTGTTGCCTGCATCATCAGACCATTTATCAGCATCTGAGCGCCACAGACTGCATCACCATCTGTAAACAATATGCCTTGAAGGCTGCAGCAACCCTTAGGCCCGGAGGCTACAATAATGACATAATGCTGGGAGGAAAAAGACCGCTGTGATATTATCTCCATAATTGTCAACATTGAAGGACATCTGGGAGCATTGTCTATTATCAAAAGAGCCTTGTTTGCAAGTTTTCCATCCCAGTGTACCCTCTGATGAATAGAGGCAGTTAGCCCCTCAAGTAATCACTGAATACAGACTTGGTCACCTAATCTTTAGGAGTGGAGTATCACATAACAGACAAGTCACTCTTCAATAGTCCCTAAAAGGCAGTGGGGTTTTTGAAGGGATTCAGCAGCCGAGGTTTTAGCTTAACATCATATTCACTTTAAAGCAACATTAGCCTATTTTGGATGGTTTATTCTGGCATTTTTGTCTCCTTTCCTGAAATGAACACACAAGATAGCATTCGCTTCAAGAACAGCCTGGTTTCGTCAACAGTAAAAACTGGCTTTGTGGTTCAATCACCTCTGTCAATAGTTTTCTGCAATTCATGGGCCCATCTACTTCCTTCACAGGCTTTTCAGCATTCTTAGAGACATTTTCATGTAATAATGTGGGGAATCTGATGAGATAACACACAACATGGTTTAACCATGCGAGCACAGGATTCAGGATGATCAAAGCAAGAGCCGAGAACCACTGCCATGTGCTCTGTTTGCTCCTCTGATTTTATGCACAAATCAAGCAGTTTTTCTGCTGTGACAATGTGGATTTGCTGTAACAAGTTCTCTTTTCAGATAGTGGATTTTGGGGGGAAAAAGGTTATATCATTTAAACAAAGATTTGGATAGCGAGATTCAGAAGGCAAGACATATCCACTATAGTGTGAGAAGAATATGAAAGCATATAAGCCAAGGTTAATAGTAACTATCTCTGAAAGATGGGACAGTCGTTTTAAAATTTTTTTTGTTCATTAATGCTTCTAATCTCTCAAAAATGAATATGTATCCATTTTTGTCGTTTAAATGGGAAAACGAGATAAATCAATAGAATGAAATGCCATCTACCCCGGCCAGCAGAGTACCTTACACATGAACCACATTGTTTTGGTCCTCAAAGTAAAAAGGAACTTTAACTATATTTCTCATCCACTTATACTGCAGAACTTTATTTAAAATATAACAAAGTATTAAAATGGGACTCTTTTTTGAATCTGGTTCAACAGAGGCCACCAAGAAGCTGATTTTTCTACCTTGAGATGAATACCACATCAAAGGTATAAAAGAGTTTCGTAGGGGCGCCTGGGTGGCTCAGTCAGTCCATCGACTTTGGCTCAGGTCATGATATCATGATCTCACCGTTCATGAGTTCAAGCCCTGCTCTGTGCTGACCACTCAGAGCCTAGATCCTGCTTTGGATTCTGTGTCTCCCTTTTTCTCTGTCCCTCCCCCGATCACATTCTGTCTCTCTCTCAAAAATATGTAACCATTTTTTAAAAAGGAAAAAAAAAAGATTTTGTAAAAGAGGTGAATGAAGAAAACCTACCAGTGCTATGACATTTTCTCTTCCCCTCCTTTGGCGTGAAGAAGGATGTTTGTCCTTTACCTCAAGCTTGGAGAAAAAAGAGATTTGAGGATAACGTTTAGAGAGCTTGACATGTGTTTCCTGGAATGTGGAGGGCACAGAGGACAGGTGCCCGACACACCCTGAAGGATGAGCCACCGGAGGTAGAAGAGCCCATGGAAAGCCCACACAGCAGGGGACAATACCCACACTTGCATCAACAGCATGGTCACAGCCCTGCCAGGTAAGTAAGATGCTTCCTGACCCAGCTTCTTCTCCCTTCCCCAGATAAGAACAATCCCAAACTTAGTCACAGGGGTTGGGGGGGCAGAGTGTAGTAAAGGAGAGAAAGAAAATTTCAGGACCTGGAAACAAGCAAGATACAAGACGTTGTTCCTCCTTTACCACTACCGACGTCCAGCCCAACTTGGAAGGAGGAAGGGGAAGTTCAATTTCAAAGGAAGTTGTCTCTTGGGTGTGGGTCTTAAAAGTTAAGGTGTCTAATGTGGGGTTCAAACTCTTTCCTCCTCAGGGAGAATTCCAAGTTTGTGAGTTCCCTCCCAATTATTTAGTGGACAGATCATACCAGACAAAAAGGAGACTATTCTAGTGACCAAAAGTGAATGGAAACATTTCATGTTCTGAGGATGATGAGAAAACCCAACGAACCATGTCCTAAACTTCAAAAAAAGGCATGGGGAAAATCAACAGGTATTAAATGGATAGTGATTGCAGTATGGGGAGCAGGAGAATGAAGTTGCTTCTAATTGTACCCTATCGAGTTCTGTCTGTTCCTGTTTCTACAACTCCCATATGCATCACATTGCTATCATTACTTAAATAAGTTAGGGAGTACATCATACTCCAACATGAAACATGCCTTCCTTACCAGAGCCCACAGGAAGTTGTAACTTGCCCCAGTATTTGTTCCAGAAATAGGTCTTCTCCACAGCGAATTGTTCGTTTTCATATTGCATTCACTGAAGGAAATGGTCCTTCAGTGGGGAATTGGCTATTGCTCAGCTGTTAAGATGTTCAGAACAAAATGTGTGGTGCCCTTCTAACAAATGTTCCAGACGCTTTGCAGGCACTTTGAGTCACCGCCTCAATCCTAGATTCATCTTACCATTTCTACTTTTTGCCATTGTTATCTTTTATCTTTTTGTGTGCTGTGTATGTAATGTGGTAGGGCAATAAATATATTTATCACAAAGGTCTATAGTCCTAGCTTAAAATAATTTGTATTAAAATTAATCTTGAACATAATTTGACTTTGTTCTCATAGTTATAAAGGTGTTTTGGGGTCTTGCATTGCCTTAAATTATTATATATTATGGTAAGGAAGATGGGAAGATCGGGTGCTGAAGACTGATTAGTTAAAATTCTTCTACTGAACAACACTCTGCGAGATGGGGGTGAGGAGGTTGTGGGTGTGGGGACAGGTGAGAGGAACACATGGGGAAAGAGCCTTACAAGAAAGGCATGTCCCCCAAAGCATGTAAACTAAAATATGGCATGATTTTCAGCAGTTGGAAGAGGCCTTGCTGAAGAAATGGAAACCCGTTTGAACTGGATACGAGGATCATTCTTTGATTGGTTAAAACGCAGATTTATAATCCTAACATTATTTGCCTCTACAATGGAGAGTATTCACTCCATCCTAACAACGTAAACGCTGTGCATTAATGTTCAAACTTTGAATTCACCTATAAAGCACATCTGCAAAACTTAAAAATGTTAACAGGGGCGCCTGGGTGGCTCAGTCGGTTGAGCGACCGACTTCAGCTCAGGTCACGATCTCACGGTCCGTGAGTTCGAGACCCGCGTCGGGCTCTGGGCTGATGGCTCAGAGCCCGGAGCCTGCTTCCGATCCTGTGTCTCCCTCTCTCTCTGCCCCTCCCCCATTCATGCTCTGTCTCTCTCTGTCTCAAAAATAAATAAACATTAAAAAAAAATTTTTTTTTTAAATGTTAACAGAATGTGACAGAATGTAACTGCTACCATCTTGACACCATCTAGTTAATTTCAGCGCGGCCTGTTTAATGCTCTCCACCTGCATCACCAGCCCCCAGCGTCCTCCATGAAGCCCTCTGTCCCAGGGCACCTGCCACGACGGAGCCCCAGACGAAGCAGCGCGCCCACCATCTGCACTACCTTCTCACCTCCAACGCCCGGGCTTGGGGGAGCTGCACTTTCACGTCCAGAACTCAGGCGCACGAGGGTACGAGGGCTTCCTCTGCGGGGAGAAGAGCCACTGAGTAAAAAGAATTTAATGTTTCGCTATAGGTGAACAGGATGTGTGGGGAATGAAAAGGAAAAAGAGCGGTAAGGCCTGGGGGGGGGGAGGGGGGGGGTTAGTAGATATGACCGGGTGGAAGGCAGGCAGGCATTCTAAGAGCTTCCTCTGTGGGAAGAGCTTAATAATTAATAGCACAGATATTAAGGTCATCCCAGCACTACCACTTATTAACTTGTAACCTTGTGCAAGTTACATAACTGCTCTGTGCCTCAGTTTCCATGTGTGAAAATGGGGGAAATCATCTTGATTTCTTAGGTCCAGTGTGAGGATAAATGAGTTAATGAAGTATTTAGAATGGGTCCCAGCATACAGTAAGCACCCCATACGTTTAATATTATCTACAATCATTGGGAATTAGGAGATGCTGTTCCACCTGGTAGAATAAAGAAATAAAACAAAAATAACAACTGTTTTAAAGTGGAGGTGGAAGCTGGGGGCTTACATAGATGAAGTATTTTTCAGCCTGTCAGAAGTTCAGCTGACAAATAATGCCTAAAGCTGACAGTTGAAGAAACAGCAGTGTTTTCTATTATTTAAAGTTAGGGAAGTAACCATTAGAAACACTAAAACCAGAAATAGTATAAGCATTTATTATTTTTTAATCAAGTAGAAAATTATACAGTTCTTTGCTTAAAAAAAATAAAGTTATAATGAATTTGGCATGAATTAATTCTAGGGAAGTTGAAACCACAAAAGCCAAACAAATCAAGCTTAATCTATTCTTTTGCAAATGAATTCAGCCTGGCAGATTTATTTGGAAGTGAAAAATAATCTCACAGCCTACAATATTTTCCCAGGTCTCTGCCACACTTTCCCAGGGTTATTTCCAGCAACGCCACTCCTCTTGGCAGCGAGGCTCAAATCCTGGGGAGGTACGATATTAGTGCCTTATGTCACATTTTCAAACTCTGCAAAAATGATCCTGGCCCGCAGCCCGATTTCATCCAGGCTCCTGTGGCTGCTCTTCTAGCTTCAGCATGTGGAGGCAGTGTATGTGGATGGCTGAAACACTCCCTCCGATGGATTGCCACGGAGGTCATCAGCTTTCTCGCTTCTTCCAGGCAGGCGATCAGCCAAGCAGTTTCCATCAGGAACAACAAGACTGCTCTCTGGACCACTGCAGCACGTCAGAGCTGCTCCCTTTCTCTTCGCTTTACCTAACACTCTTCCATACGATGTTTACAATCTGCATCTTCCTATGGCACAGCTAACAGGAACATGTTCAATTTATACCTGCTGAGAGGAACTAAAACCCCAAAGGTATTTAGACATACACTGAATGTGGTTATTCTTCACATCAGTGATATAGCTGGTGCACTTTCCCCGATATACTGGAACAATTTCAAGTTAGTGAGCATCTGTTACCTGTCAGGTTCTGTGCTAGGAATTGACAATCTAGTTTAACAGATAAATTCGACCCCCGAAAAGTAACAAAATATAAGTACTGTGATGAAGGCAAACAAACACAGAATGCTGCTAGAACATGCAGAAGGGGAACTAACCTAGCCTGAGATATAGAGTGACAAGGAAGGCTTCTTAAAGGAGAGAATATTTCAGCAAAAAAGGAGAGGATGGGCATTCTAGGAAGAGGGTACAGTATAGATAAGGAGCCAGAATAAGAGTGAGGAATGTTCTGGGAAGGTTTCCTAGAGGAAGTGGTGAGTGAGGGCCCTAAGCAGGTAGAATGGGGGCAGATCATAAAGGGAGGACCATTGTAATATGCTAAGAAGCCTACATTTTTCTGGAAGTCTCTAGCAGAGACATCACAACGTTTTAAACAGGCTTGGGAAGATTACTCTGGCTCTAAAGGATGGACCACAGAAGGAGAAGAAAAATATCAGTGAGAAGGGAAATCAGACACTTCCTAATCTACCTCAAAACCCCTCTGTCTTACTGAAGCCATTCCTGGAGTATGTGCTACCTACCTCACTTCTGCCCCAGGCCATTTCTGAGGCTTTGTGGTGTCAAAATTGCTTGACATTCATGCACATGCTGCCTGAAACTGCTGGAAACCTAACCTAAAAAGACTGGGGATGGAAGCAGAGGAATCAGTGCTTCCCCCTTTCACACAACAAATAAAATTTTTTCACTTTATCAAGTGGCCAACTTGATAAAGCAAACTGTGTTGGCTTTCCCTCTGTTTCTTCATTGCTACTCCCCAAGACAAACCACCTCAAAAACAACAAACCCCCCCCCCCCCCGCCCCCACCACCACCACCTTGAATACAAGTCTTGTTTGTTCCACATTCTGCTTTTGCGGATCTGAAGCTAAGAGTGGATTAGATTACCACATAAATCCAGGAGAAAGTCATGTATGCCTGAAATAAAGCATAACAGTTGGAATAGAGATGAGGGCATGGATTCATTTATAAGACCCTAAGGATGTGGGATCAGCTGGCTGACTATGAAGAATAAGAGAGACAAGCCAAAACATAGGATGATTCTCAGGTGTCGGGCTCAGGTGACAGTGTGGATGGTAATGCCATTCACAGAAAGCTGTAGAGAAAAAAAGCAGTATTACAGGGGTGAAGGAAGGAGAAGAGACCTCAGATTTAAAACTACAAAGCGTGAGATGGTTTTAAATCAGGGGATGTATTATAAATAGATACAGTTTTATAGATACATGGACATAGATGTAGAGATAGAGATACATACGTACATACATACATACATAAAATAGTATAGTGTATGTAAGAAACAAAGAAATAAGAACCAAAGATGGATTATTTGGGGAGCATCTACATATAAAGGATGGGAAAAGGTTATTTTATGCACTTAAAGAGATCTGTTGAGATGTAGCTCAACAGGTAGCAGGGAAAAAAGTAGTGACACAAAAGCCAAAGGAGGAAAGGCTTTTTATAAAAGGAGGGAATGATGCATTAAAAAGAATAAAGTATCTAGGAATAAATTTAACCAAGGAGGTAAAAGATCTGTACACTGAAACTACAAGACATTAATAAAAGCAGCTAAAGAAGATTCAAATAAATGGAAAGATATTCCATGCTCGTGGACTGAAAGAATTAATACTGTTAAAATGTCCACTCTATCCAAAGCAATCATGACATCATGCAGTCTGTATCAAAATTACAATGGCATTTTTTTACAAGAAAAGAAGAAACAATCCTAAAATTTATATGGAACCACAGAAGACCCAAATAGCCAAAGGAATCTTGAAAAAGAATGGAGCTGGAGCCATCACCCCCGGCCTCCAATTTCAAACTATATTACAAAGCTACAGTAACACAAACAGTATGGCATTGGCATAAAAACATACATTGCTCAATGGAAGAAATGAAGAGCCCACAAATAAACTCATGCATATGTGGTCGATTAACTTACAACAAAGGAGCTAAGACTATACAGTGAGGAAAGGACAGGTTCTTCAATAAACAGTGTTGGGAAAACTGGAGAGCCACATGTAAAAGAATCAAACTAGACCTCTATCTTCAACATACACAAAAAATTAACTCAAAATGGATTAAAGACTTGAATGGAAGACCTGAAACCATAAAACTCCTAGAAGAAAACATAGGTGGTAAGCTCCCTGACACTGGTCTTGGTAAGGCTTGGATTTGATACTGAAAGCAAAGACAACCAGTAAAAGCAAAAATACACAAGCTTTGACCACATCAAATGAAAAAGCTTCTGCACAGCAGAGGAAACTATCAACAAAATGAAAAGGCAATCTAATGAATACAAGAAAATATCTGCAAATCATGTAGCTGATGAGGTAATATCCAAAATGTATAATCATACAACTCAATAGCAAAGAAAGAAAACAATCCAATTAAAACTGAGTAGAGGACCTGAATAGACATTTTCCAAATACATACAGGTGGCTAACAGGTATAAAAATGTGCTCAACATCACTAATTATCAAGAAAATGCAAATTTAAATGCAATGAGATATCCTCTCATACCAGTTAGAATTGGCTATTATCAGAAAGGTAAAAGATAACAAGAGATGGTAAAAATGTGGGGAAAAGCCAACTCTTGTGAATTATTGATGGAAATGTAAATTGATGCAGCCACGATGGAAAGCAGAATGGAAGTACCTCAAAAGTTAAAAATAGAACTACCATATGATCCAGCAATATTAACCACTTCATTTTTTCACTTATGAAATGCTTGTTTTCCTACAGGGATGTCTAATATTTTTGGCTTTTTAGTTCTTTATAATCCACTTCTAGATGAGTCCTTTATCAGCTATGTGTATTGTGAACATCTCCTCCGTGACTTTTGCTCTTAATGATGTCTTTTCAGGACAAGAAGTTCCTAATTTTAATGCAGATTTATCAGTCTTTCTTACTATAATTATCTTAAACATAGTGACACATTTAAGCAACATTTTCCAGCCCCAGACAGATTACTCTCCTATATTATCTAGTAAAATTTTTATAGTTTCACGTTTCATATTTACATCTCTAATTCCCTTGGAATTCATTTTGTATAGAGTGTGAAGATATTAGATTTTTCTCTTTAAAGACAAAAGATACCTATTTTCCTCAGCACCATTTATTGAATAATGTGTTCACTGTGTTCACTGTTTTAAAGTGCCACTTTTGTTAGTTTATTGGTTTTCAATTATGATCCATTAATTTATTTGTGCTCAGTGCACTGAGCCTTCGAATATCTCGCTGTCTTGACTACTAGTTATTTTTGTGAAATGTTTATTATTTTGAAGGGGGGTTGCAGAGAGAGAGAGACAGAGACACAAAATCCCAAGCAGTTTCCATCTATCAGCACAGAGCCCAACGCAGGGGCTTGATCTCACAAACTGTGAAATCATGACCTGAGCCAAAACCAAGAGTTGGACGCTTAACTGACTCAACTATCCAGGAGCCCCTGATTATTAGTTTTATAATAAACCTTGTTTCTGATAGAGTAAGTTCGCTCACTCCTTCAACTGATTGGTCATTCTTAACCCTTTGTATATGCACATACATTCTAGACACAACTTGTCATTTACACACCACAAACACAAACCTCTATTTGATTGATTGGCTTAGATTTCTATCAATTTCCCACACCTGGAGATTTCCATATTTTTCTTTTAACCTCAGTTATACACTAAAGTTATTTTTAAATTATATTTCAGCCTGGCTGGCTCAGTTGTTTAAGCAACCGACTTCGGCTCAGATCACGATCTTGTGTGTTCAAGCCCTGCTAAGGCTCAGTGCTAATAGCGCAGAGACTGCTTCAGGATCCTGTCTCCCTCTCTCTCTTTTTCTCTGCCCCTCCCCTGCTTGCACTTGCTTCCTAAGTAAATAAATATTTCATAAACGTTTAATTTTTCTATTAGAAGGACACCCACTCTGAATGTATTTAGTCATATTGCCCAAAAGTCCTTAGTTGGAATTTTATGAAGAACAGTGGCTGAGTTTTACTAAATGACCTTATAGAAAATATTGATGTCATTTTTTTTTTTCTCCTATAAACTGTCAATAAGTCATACTGGTAAACTTCCAAATGTTGAACCACATTTGTATTCTTGAAAGAACACTATTTGATGCAGTAAAACCCCTAAAACAATTCAAAAGGCTCTTTAGCATTAATATTGCAGCCATCTAGGAAACTGATTCCCATTTTGGCTCCCTAATGGTACTGAGTTGAGATATAAACTTGAATCAAACTGTTTTAGTCTAAGAAGGCTAAAGCAATAGATGAGGATATATTCAGATTTCAAATCAATGTAATGCACCATTATCCTGTAATCATGTTGTATGTCACACGACTGATCCTTCTTCCTTCAGTCAAGAGAAGTATGTTCCATTTACCATGATCATTATGTCGATCTAGACTTACCATGTTTATTAATCAGTCCAGTGGTCATATATTTGGTTGGACTGTTATTTTAATTATACTTCTAGACTTAATTGTTAATAATTTATTTAATTTAGCTTCTATATTCATAATTGAAATTAATCAGTACTTCTCTTTCTTACATTATCCTTCTAAAACGTTAATATAAAGTTTATGTTAACTTCACAAAATGAACTGGATAGCCGACAATCTTTTTTAATTCTGCAAAGTATGACTATTACTATACATTAAGTAGTCTTTAAATGCTGGCACTCAGCTTTAAAATCATTTGGAATTTGCATCTTTTTTTAGCAGTGCATATTTAACTTATGCTATTTATTGGGCCATTAGAATTCTCTACTTCCTCTTGAGTCAACTTTGGCTATACTTTGTCTAGGTCCTCCAGATTTTCAAATTTGTTATATAGTTAACATTTTCTTACATCTCTTTCATAAATGTGATTCTTTATTGTTATGGTTCTATGTTTAATACCTCATGTGGAAAATTATATGGTGTAGCCTCCAAATACGAGAATAGATTAACATTACAAAATGTATTACTGTAATGCAACTGATTAAAGATCAATAAATAAAACATGTTCTCAATAGAGAAGGAAAGCTTAATTATATTTAATATCCATACATGATAAAGCATCTTAACAGATTAAGTATACAGTCTTTTTTTTTTCATGTTTATTTATTTTTGAGAGAGAGAAGAAAGAGCAGAAAGAGAAGCAGATGTGAAGTGGGCTCTGTGCTGACAGCCTGATGTGGGGCTTGAACTCACGAATCATAAGATAATGACCTGAGTCGAAAGTGGATACCTAACTGACTGCGCCACCCATGCACCCCCATACAAACAGTCTTTAATTGATAACGGGGATATAACAAAAATACTAGTTGTAGAGCAGGTATCATGAGAAAAACTAGAGGCATTCCTTTTGAAGTTAAAATTAACTACCTGCTAATATTTTGCCTGTGTTCATCCAAAACGTTTCCACCTTCATGCCTTATCTCAGGTTATTTTCTCTCACTGGAAACACCATACTTTTGGAGGGAATCACAGCTCCATTTCTAATAAAATGATAAAAGCTGTGTAATTTCCGCCAGAAAAATGCATACATGCACATAAACACAAAATTTTATATAAACTATCATAGGATTCACTACACCCATTCTGCAAAATAGATTCTAGATTAAAAGCTGTCATCCTACATAAAGCTCAGTAGATGTAATGGTCAAAAATATTAACGGAGAAAGGAACAGGTAAATAAATACGCAAGCAAATATATGAGAGCAGAGGTAGATGCAAGCATTCATACCGACCTATGAAAATCTGTGTAAAGGAATTGTTTAAAACATGAAACAAAATATACTTGAGTTTTAAGTATTTATTTACAAAGTTCTTACTAATACACTGCTTTTAAAATACATCAATAGTCATTTACTATTTAAAAATGGCAAATATGTGGCACAGAAAAAAATCTATATAGTCAGTTATACTAATAAAGGAGATGATTGAAATTGTTAAATGACAATTAAATGTTTGCAGTACTCCCTACAGATAGGAACTAAAAGTGCATTTATTCATAGGAACTTGATTATTTTGTTATCACTGACTATAAAAAAAAACAAAAACTATTGTGAAAATTAACATCAGGGTTTGAAAAATATTTTACAACAGCAAATAAATGTATTTTGATTTTACATTTAATTATAGGACCAAAATAAAAGGTAGACCATACACATATCTATGTATTTTACAGCAAATTAGTAAAACTGGTGCCAACTTTAGAATTATTTCATAAAAAGTATAAACACTCTATCCCACAACTTCCCCCATGGTCTTATCCTTCACAATAAAATTTCACACACTATCAAACTAAGTGAAGATTTGCTAGTGGCTAAAATCACCGAAAATATATGGTCTCTGAAAAAGTTATAAGTATACCCTAATATCATGTTTGACAAAATATACATTATTCTTTAATCTTTCTGTCCTTATCTCAATTTGCAAAAGTATTTTGAAACAATCTCCTTTAACCATTATTCTTATTAATAAGAGCAAATCTTTAAAAATCTACTCTAGATCTCGAAAACACTTGAGAATAAAATAAACTGCAACAGAAGCAGTTAAACAACTACTTCAAATAGCACATGTGAAACAAGTCCCCACTATTAATCAGGAATCTGTGGTTTTTTATCTAGTAAGTACTGTGATATCACTTAATTTCTTCACAAATTGAGATACACAAATAGGTATTTCCAAAAATTCATTCATTGACACTATATACAAAGAGATTCACAGCGGTATTTCGCATCCACCAATAAAATTTATTTACTGTTATCAAGTTGCAAAGCTACTAATATCGTGAATAACTTAAATTATTGGTCTTTGAATGAAGGACTCGAGGGAAGAGAAAAATTACATCAAAATCAATATAATTTTTTACATGAATTACCTACAAAAATGTAAGAGGTTAACCTTACACTTTAAAGAAGAAAATCAAATGGCATAGTTTAGTGTTACCTACATTCTTTCCAGCTTTCACCAAGTGCTAATGACAAGTACCATTTAAGTCAGTTTTTAAGTATGAAGTGTTTATAAGTTGCTCTAAATTAAGATTTTTTAAGCTTCATATCAAATGAGTTGTAGATCGACTTAAAGTATGACTTCTCCTTTCAAAGAAGGAAGGCAGGCTGACAAGGGAGGGTGATGGGATACCCTGTAAAAACAAGACAAATATTTTATACTTAAAAGTTTTCTTTTAAAAAATTATAACACAGTTTAGGATCATGCATATCATTTTAAAATTAATACAATTAATTGAAAAACATCTGAAAATTCTAAACTCTTCAAATAAATAAAAGAATTTAAATTAGGGGAGGGGGATAGGGAGAAAAGATAAAACTATTTTAGCATTCTGAAAAAAAAAATGGACTAGTTAACTACATATTAACTCAAATGGAATAGATACTGGCTTACTGCTAGGAAGGTACTAAAATAACTTCAGGTTATTTTAAAAGTTTATAAATTAGTAAGTTTTTGAGGTAAAAAAACAAACCCTAGTAGTTTCTTCTTAATCATAAAGCAAAATTCAGAGGAGTGAAATTACTTCATGAGAAATAATTCTCTCTGATTAAAGGTCATACACTCCTAGAGAGTCTGTATCATGTGCGCAACCCATACATAGGTAGGTGTGTGTGTGTGTGTGTGTGTGTGTGTGTGTGTGTGTGTGTGTGTATGTGTATAAGTTTGCTCCATATAAAAAGCAAAATAGCAGCACTTCTTATAATAGAGATTAAGTTACTAAGCTATCTAAACTTATGGTTTCAGAGGTCAAAGTTAAATATCCTCAGAATTTTCAACAATAACAAAAAAACATGCACAAGAACAGCCAAAATCTAAGAGTGGGTATAAATCAAAATGAGTTCTAAAGAAAGCTACTACTTTATTTTAACATACATGAATGGCTAACCATACTAAGAGTCCACAGGTAGCTGGCTGTAAGTTCTCATCAACAAGGTAGTAAAATGTAGTGCTTAAAGAGCTGGGGTGGTAAAGTACTGCCATTCAAGTGATAACAAAGATGATTTAAGTAGATAGTATAAAAGCTTACTTTATTTTTAGGTGAAACATTTATGATCTGCCATATTAAAAAGCAAAATTTTATGTAAGTGCCATAAATCTAAGATTAAGAATCAGATTTGGAATAAAAATCCATTTTAGATCACAATTATTACTATTCTTTAAAATGATCATTTTCATAAACAGGAAAATTTCTAATGGGATTGACTTTTTTCTGGACTTAAGAGTAAATTACCTAGCAAAAAATATCTTTATGTGTCAATACACATAACACATAGCACAAACTCTAATAAGCCTAAACTGTTGTGGATTCAAAGAAGGTATAAAGTTGTGAATTCAAAAGTCCCCACCCACCTAATATTCAATGAAGAAAGAATACTTTCTTTTTTCACAAATACACATTTCAAATAGCTAATAAGCTCACATTAAACTTCACGAGGCTTGTTTCCATTACTGGCTGGCATATCTCCTAATTCTTCACAAATGTCAAAGATGACTTGGATAGGACTTTTTTGCAAATTTGAAAAATCAACAGTTCCGTCTAGTATCTCTGAAAAGCTAGCTTGTGAGGTAGAATGACGTACAGATCAAAACCAGGAGTTTTGAGAGCGCCCACCAGTAGAGTTTGAGCACTGTACATAAGCATACTTAGTAAATCCAACTGTATTGCTTGTGGAAACAAAATGGGCAATCTGTTAGAACAGAAATAAGCAATTGAGAAGAGGACATGAATGTCTTAAAGATATTTTAGGTACTTCTTATATTATCTACATAGGAGTGACAAAACTATAAATAATTTTCTAAAAATTTTCTGTAAAGTCCAATTATATTCATTTGAAGAGAAATGTTTATAATAGTTACTATAGATGCAGGAAGTAAACAAGGGATAGTACTTTGGCCTAACTGTATTTTGTCCATTTTAATTCATTTTCATTTATCAAATTTCTTTGCACAAATTCATATTATCAGGCACAACTTCGCTCCCATTGGAAGGCTAACCTTCATCCAAAATTTTTATAAACATACTCATAGATTCAACTGTAAGTCTTTGATGTATTAACCAAGACTTAATTGGCTTTAAAAAAAATAAGAATTATTGAATATTATGTACCTTATCTATAAATTTTATATAAGAGGTGACCACTCATAAAACTCTAGACCATTCATGATGTGCCAGGTACTGTTCAAAGCACTTCTCATATATTAACTTATATAATCCTTGCAGCTACTACTTTAAATTCATCTTACTAATAGTGAAATTGAAACAGAGAGATCTTAAATAACTTGCCAAAAGTCCTACAGCTAGCAAATAGCTGAGCCAGGATTTGAACATGTGAGTTCCAGAGTTCATGCTCTTAACCACTATTCAAATTGCCTCTCATATAAAATCACATCATATATATATGTGTGTGTATGTGTGTGTATTTAATCCTTATAATAGCACTATATGGTTAAGTACTATTAACCTCTTTTTTTCTCAGCTGCAAAAATGAAGATAAGAGAACAAGAAACTTGCTGAAGGACACACAACTAAGAAGTGAGTCACTTGGGGCGCCTGGGTGGCTCAGTTGGTTGAGCGCCAACTTCAGCTCAAGTCATGAGCTCACAGGTTTGTGAGTTTGAGCCCCGGGTCGGGCTCTGTGCTGACAGCTCAGAGCCTGGAGCCTGCTTCAGATTCTATGTCTCGCTCTCTGTCTCTTCCCCTCCCCTGCTTATGTTCGGGTACTCACTCTCTCTCTCTCTCTCTCTCAAAAATAAAACATAAAAAAAAACAAAAAAAAAACCAAAACTTAAAAAAAAGAAGTGTTACTTGCTTTTGTTAACCTTAGTAGGTTAGATCAATAATAATTTTACAAAGAACAAATACATCACTCACATACTTAGAATGTTAGAAATGTCCCCAATATTAAATATCAAATACATCTAACACCACTAGAAATTTGAATTATTCAGGAAACATTTAAAAATATACACATGAATTTAGAATCCATATCATCCTTCAGCTTCAGAGTTTATATTATACTTGTCACAGAACTAGGTTTTTAAAAAAAACCCTCAATCTCTGCTATCTTATTGGAGCCAATCTACATAAACAGAACCATCATTATTTACATGAGTTAAAGTGATGGGACTCATTAAAATAGGTTTCTTTTCTGAGAGGTTTTTTAATGTATCTCAATCCCAATAAAATTTCATATCAAACTACACTCTATGTCTCTAGTTCATTAAGTGAAGTTTTTCTCAGTTACCTTTACCCAATAAACAAGTTAGAAGTTTAGAGATTAAAAAAAAAAATAGAGGTATTAACATTTCCATCTTCAAAAAGTTAACAAACTCCATACCAACTCCATAAATGTGAGTAAGTCATTTAGCCCATTAGATCAAAGTCACTTACTGCTAATGATGATGTGCTAGACAGACGACTCATTACATGCTTGTCATTGCTGGAAGGACTTCTTCCCTCCACTGAGCTTTGGGATGTCATAAGGGCTCTTCGCAGAGCTCTTTTTGGAGTTTTGGAGAAAGAGAACGCTCTTGTAACCTACAGTTAAAACAAGTTACAATTAATTAAGCCTAATAAATTAAGCCTAATAAATCTAATATAACTGGTAAGAACATAAACAAAGCCAAATACACATGAAGATTTTCTACAAAGATTATATGGCAGAATTAGAATCTCTTTGGACAAAACAGTGGAAAGTTGTGGTAGTATACTGTAGACTATTCCATTCTGCATTCATAAAGGACCATAGTCAATGGGAGAAAAAAGGTAGGAGGGAAAACAGGGTCTGCAAAGAGGAGAAATCTGGGTTTTTATCTGATTTTGCTAAAATTTACTCATGAAATCTCTAACCCAAGGCCACACGAACCTCAATTTATTTATTAAAAAGTGAAGGAGCTCACTGAATCATTATTCAGCATGTTTATCTACTATATATCATACACATTAAATGCTTGGAGATACAAAGATAGTTAAATAAAGGAGAAAGCCTCCCCTCAAAAGCAAACAACAGAAAATTGTAAGTTTAGCAGATGATGGCAGCAAATTTTGCTTAAAATATTAAAATGCTAGTTCTACTTTTTAAAAGCCCATTACCAACATTCTTACATAGTCCTCAACTCTGATAAGAAGGGAAGTGATCTTCATCATTAGAAGACTGAAACATACGTAAGGTCAGGAATAGATCCGAGGTCTCCTGACTCTGTCATGTGCCCTTTGCTGAAAAATATCTGAGACAATATTTAAGATGAGTGCACACATATCTGCATCTAAGCCACCATCAGTACATTTCTTTTTTTTTTTAATTTTTTTTTTTTAAACGTTTATTTATTTTTGAGACAGAGAGAGACAGAGCATGAATGGGGGAGGGTCAGAGAGAGGGAGACACAGAATCCGAAACAGGCTCTAGGCTCTGAGCTGTCAGCACAGAGCCCGACGCGGGGCTCGAACTCACAGACTGCAAGATCATGACCTGAGCCGAGGTTGGCCACTTAACCGACTGAGCCACCCAGGCGCCCCACCATCAGTACATTTCTACTGAAGCACAGGTCACAGAAGTATCACTATCAATGGAAGGGATAACAAGCGCTATAGAACATGCTGGAATAAAACTTGTTACCTCTATGGGCCATTTCCTAGAACCAAGAAAACAGCTCTGCTATACAGACTATCCTTACACTGATGTCTGTGGCAATATAATTTTAATATACTCTGAAAAATACATCTTGGAGACATATTAAATAATAAGCTCACTATGACTCACCTTTTTTGAAGTCTTTTTTATTGCTCTAGATGCCCTACTCAATGTACTGTCCATATCTTTAGTATTTACTTCAAAGGATTCTGGATCAGCACTGTAAATAAGATTCTCCTGTTGAAAATATAACACTTTTTATTATTTTAAAATAAGTAAAATAGAAAATAAAAATACACGACTGTTTCTAAAATCAAACCTTCCATATATATACACATGGAAGTATATATAAATGAAGTTACTCAAGATTTTTTATATGCTTCACATAATTTCTACTCTGAAATGTACTAATTTAAGGATAGTAAAAAATTAGCATTTACTAAATGAAAAATTCATTGCAAGGACCATGGACACCAAAGCAACTGGAAAAAGAACTCAGTATAAAATCTTTTTAACAACACTAAAACCAACAAGCTAGAAACTTAGTGGACAAATGTCTAAGCATAAAGCCTGCTGTAAAACCAGTATCAAAAACAATTTTCTTGAGATAATCTATCTAAAATTAAAACGTAGACTTTCTCCTACGTTTTCCTTTCTTCCTCAATTAACATCTAGGTAGATTCTAAATTGGAGGTTCTAAACCTGTGATCAAGAGCTCCTAGAAGTGGCAATGGATAGAAATCAGGAGGTATGCAACCTCCCTGAAATCATGTGCAAATCTCTGTGTATGCATAAATGCAAAGGACATTTTTCTGAGGAGTGGGCTCATAGCTCATGTTACATTCTAAAAGGAGTCAAAGATTTCATGTAAGAACCATTGGTCAAAATTAACCTTAAATGAGACAACTAATCTGCAAGTAACCCAAAATATCACTTGCTCAAATTACATTTGGGCTTTTCAAAAAAAGCAGGTTAGACAAAAAGGTTTTTTGCATATTTCTATACCAATTTGCCCTTTAAATTTATAAATCTAGGCCATCGGCAAGTTCCCCCGCTAATCTAGCACTATTAAGACTATCCTCCAGCACTGTCATTCTGTGGCTAGAGAGACTTTTATACAACCCTATGAATATTGGTTTTTCTGGAAATGTTCTCATCTACAAAACGTAGAAAATATCTAGTGTAATTAACCCACAGGAATCATAAAACAAGATAATGCATAGTAGTCCTTTGAAATAAAATGTTAAGCTCCTTTACAAACAGCCTTAAATATTATATTCTACAATTATAAATGCTTGCTTTTTGGCTCTTCACCACTGACACCCACATAGACAGGCTTGGTTTTGCCAAACTTTCTTAAAACAAGCAAATCCACCCTGCCAGCTCTAGACCCTCTCAATCCACTTCATCCATTTGCTAATGAGTCCACAGCTTATCTAACCCCATTCAGGTAACCGTGCCTTTTTTTAAACGCACAATTTTTTTCTAAGTTAAAAAAAAAATCACATCTATTATAAAAAATTTGGAAGAAAATTTTAAAAATAAAATTTTCCACAAATGTAGTGACTGTTTGCTATTAACATTTAAACATACTCCTTACATATATTTTTCTATATGCACGAAATGTTTTATTTTAACAAAACTGGAGTCATTCTATTCAGTTTTATATCTTGTATTTTCCAATTCGCTGTATGTTATTGTTTTTTTCCATATCATTGGATACTCAAAGATATTACTATTAATGAAAAAATGATAAAAGTCTCTTCTGATTAGATGAGAATTAATTTTATTTCATTATTTTTGAACAAAAAGTACCTCTACTTTCTTCTTGTTAAGAAATAAATATTATAACAACATCAAAAAAATATAATACTTAGGAATAAACTTAGTCAAAGAGATGAAAGACATATACTGTAAACTGTAAAATGCTGCTGAAAAAAATTAAAGACATGAATAAGTGGAAAAACACCCTGTGTTCATGAACTGGAAGATTTAATATTAAGATGTCAATACTACCCAAAGCAATCTACAGCTTCAATGAAATTCTTACAAAAATCCCAATATTTTTTGCAAAAAAAAAAAATTTCATTCCAAAATTCATACAGAATCACAAGGGACCCCAAATAGCCAAAACAATATTGGGGGGAAAAGTACAAAGTTTGAAGTCTTAAATTTCTCGGTTTAAAAACCTACTACTATAATCAAAATAATATGGTACTGTCCTAAGAAACAGAATAGAATGGAATAAAACAGACTAGAGAGCCCAGAAATGAACCCTCATATAATATGGTCAAATGATTTGACAAGGGCATCAAGACTATTCAACAGGAGAAGGACAGTCTTTTCAATAAATGGTGCTGGGAAAACTAAATATCCACAAGCCAAAGAATGAAGCTGGATCCTTATCTTACTCCATATACAAAAATTAACTTGTAATGGATCAAAGATCTAAATATAAGAACTAAAACTACAAAACCTTTGAAGACAAGGAACACAGAGGTCAAAATTTTCAAGGCATTGGATTTAGCAGCAATATCTCGAACACAACACCACAGGCAGAGGTAACAACAACAACAAAAGCCAGAAAATTGGATTTCATATAAACTGGTAAATATGCAGAAGACACCATTCAATATAGGAGACAGCAACCCACAAAATGGGAGAAAATGTAAATCATATATCTGATATATCTGAGAAGGGATTAGTATCCAAAATATATAGCAAATGCCCAAAACTCAACATCAAAAAAACAAATAACCAGATTCTACATTCACCACCTACATCTCCATTTTCTTATAGGTTTTTGAGATGGTTTCACTTTCAACTCTTGAATCTACCTATAAACTTATGTAGATATAAGGTTAGGATATACATCTAATTTTCCCTAAGTATTTAACCAACTATCTTATCATCATAGGTTAACAATCTTATTAAATTGTTAAAGTACTACATTTATCATACAATAAACTCTTATTTCAGGGACATGTATCCTTTCCATTGATCCACCTTTAATAGTGCAGTTGTGTTCGCATCATTGTAACTTTAAAAATATAATGTAATATCTCATAAAAGAAGCACTGTTTTTTTTTTTTGTTTTTTTTTTTGAGAGGGGGGGGGGGGGGGGGGGCCAAGGGGGGAAGGGCCTGGGGGGGGGAAGGGGGGGAGAGAGAGAGAGAGAGAGAGAAGAGAGAGAGAGAGAGAGAGAGAGAGAGAGAGAGAGAAGAGAGAGAGAGAGAGAGGAAGGAAGGAGGGAGGGGGGAGGGGGGGGAGGGTGAGGGAGGGGGGGAGGGGGGGAGGGAGGGGCGGGTCTCACCCAAAGCAGGGCTTGAGCTCACCAATTCAGGACTCAAACTCACAAACAGTGAGATCCTGACCTGAGCAGAAGTTAGATGCTTAACCAACTGAGCCACCCAGGCACCCCTGTTCTCTACTTTTCTTGTTGTTGCTTTTTCTTTAAAAATTATCTTTGGAATCATTCTGTCAAAATCCAGAAATTTCCTGTAGGATTTTATAAAAACTATAATGAATGGACATCTTTATGCCAGCCAGCATTCTCTTTCAAGAACATAATGGATTTCACTGTAAAGTATATTGTTTTCTTAACATAGGTTTCATTCATTTCTTTTAAGGCTATTCCTAGATTTATACTAAAATTTCCTAAATCTACACACCAAGCTTTACTGGGAAGTGGGGTCTCCATTTCCCACACTTTCTAGTAGGTTACTGCCAGCATAGAGAAAAACTATTGATATGTGTGTATTTATTTTTTATTTGGTTACTTAAACGAAACTGTTACAAGTTCTAATACTTTTCAATTGATTCCTGTTAATTATCTAGATAATCATTTGCAAAATAACTCTGAAGAGTAAAATATCTTGACAACCCATGGGAAACAAAGCAGTCGGGACTGTGATTCAAGCTCTGTCTATCCCCGAGTCTCCCCCATCCTCATTCACATACACCTGCAAGGCTCTGCATTATTAAGATTTCCTACATCTTACAGTAGAGGGATCACATTTCCTACACTGCTATACATATTACACCATAAACTAAGCACAGCTGTCACTTTAGTTTTATAAACTTGATTTTGTTCTCATTTCATTTTCAATTTTAGTTTCATTTCAAATTGGTTTTCATTCAATCAACAAATGTATATTAAAAGTTATTTGATAGAAGCCTTTTATGTCCTAGATAGAGACAAATTCATAAAAAGGATATTTTGACACAAATATATTTTCCTTCATGATGTTTTGATTTCAAAACACAAAGTAATTCATCAATGCTCATGCTAAATTGGTCAGCCTATGACATTTTTTAAAAAATTAAATGCTGAAAAATACAATGGAATTAGGTGGGACACAATTAGAAACAGTAAGAGAATTAATTTAGTAACAGTGGTTACAAAACTAACATACATATCAAAGATTAACCTGCATATAAAACTAGAAAACAACTTAGCTAAAATATCTCATTTATGAATAGAATTACAAAGAGAAAATTAGCTAGGAATACATTTAACAAGAAATGCGTGTGTCTACACTGGTCTTTCTGGAAAGAGGGATGAAAGTATCAAAAGTGGCACTGCTGAAAACAGTGGGACAGGTGCATATGTTTTACTGCAGTACACTTTCGTCTATTTAATGTTTCGTTATGTGCAAATATTACTGTTCAATTTAAGTTAGTAAAACTCATAATATGAATATAAAACTAAATACTGGTAAACTTTAATTTACTCATTGAATAAAATTTTTAGATGCATAATGTATAATGTATATATAAAGAAACTCAACTCCAAGTGTGTTTAATTTTGATGAAATGCTTTTTTAATAATAAAGGCCCCTGAAATTTAAATCCCTAAGCAGTTGCTAATAAAGAAAAGAGACTCTCGGTCTTTCCTGTTGCTATCTTAACTGTTATTAAGTATATAATAACCCCATATGAACTGAAGAGAGCAGATGGCTTCATATTTCATATTCAATTACTTCTGATTTGATGAGGGTAGATAGATAGGAGGTCTTTCACATTTCTAGAAGGCTCTGGGTTCAGAATGGCTGAAAGGGTAAACATCTATGTAGCTCTGGTGGCTGAGAAGACAATATAGCTGTTTACTAAGATGTAAAGATGAAGCACTTCTTTTAGTTCTCTCTCCATAGGGGAAGGTAAATAGGGCAAATCACAGACAAAAACTCTAAATAGGGGAAACTTGTTTTCAATATTCCCAAGTTTTTTTCCTATTACTCTCCTTTTCTTATTAATAGTTCCCATTCTCTCTTCCAAATATTAAAAATTTTTACTCTAGGGGTGCTGTTGCAACCTGGCCTTTCCCTCAGTTTTTCCTTTCTTGCCCCCCTGAGCCTTGCAGACCAGCGCTTGCACAGGGGACTGGGCACTGAGAGTGGTTAAAGCCACAGGGAAAATGGTGGAAAATTCACCATCGCTATTGCCAGAAAAAGTGATCTGTGGCTTTGTTCTTTTTTAAGCTCCCAATTTGGCTTCATACTATATATTATATGGGATTTTATTCCCGAATCTTGGCTAAACTCCTTAGACTTACTAACCTACTGGCCTCAAAAATATTGTGCAGTTGCACTGCCCATCTACCTCTTTATTCCTATAGTAATTGGTTATGTACACTTACTTGGAATAAACATGAAAAGTACCTTTCCACTCAACTCCATTCATACAATCACAGATAACTATGCTAAAAACCAAGGGCAGAAGAAATACCAAGAAAAGGCTATCCCAGCATTAAGATATATTCCATGGGGCACCTAGGTGGCTCAGCCGGTTAAGCTTCCAACTCTTGGTTTTGGCTCAGGTCATCATCTCATGGTTTGTGAGTTCAAGCCCTGTAATTGGCTCTATGCTGACAGAGTGTGGAGCCTACTTACGATTCTCTGTCTCCCTCTCTCTCTGCCCATCCCCTGCTTACTCTCTCTCTCACTCTCAAAATAAACATTAAAAAAAAAAAAAAAGAAAGAAAGAAAGAAAGATATTCCTATTAGTAAAGTAAACCAAATGTTCTTTCTTGCAGCCAAAGAACTTTATGCCAAAAAAGTTAATTGTACGTAGACGAACACCAAGCAGGTATTATGTTTTTGATGTATTAATTTTGACCATAATTATTTTGATTCTATTAATATCCAATGTTGAAATGTAAGAAACAAGTTGAACTTCTCTTAATTTCCATTAATATTACAAATGTTCTCAAGTATTAGTTATTAACAGAATAAATAAAATATTGCATCACCATATACCAGATTTTTAAAAAAAATAATTATCAGTAAAAGTAAGAAACCCCTCCCCAAAAAAACCTTATTCTTCTAAATCTCCAAAATAAAATTATACCATAACAAAAACTAATTTTTAATAACATACTAACATAATTCTAAAAACATTTCATGATTTACTCAACATAATAATGAGCCCCAAATCCACATGTACCTAAGACTAGTTCTGAAAACAAATCTGCCAAGTTCAAGATTAGAAAGTAGTAATGGAGGCTTTCGATTAAGATGGCAAGAAGTAGGGAGACACTAGTCTTGTCTCGTCCCTCAAAAACAGCTAAATAAACATCAAATCACTGCGAACACCCAAGAAATCAATCTGAGGGCAGAGAGCAAAACTGTACAACTGGAGGAGAAAAAAAATGCCTCATTAAGAAAGGTAGAAGCTATAGAGAGTTGAACTGGGTGGAGAGAGAAGAGCTGCGGGAACTGCAATGGGGAGGAGGCCTGATCACAGACAGAAGAGCAAGAGAAAAAGAAAGAGAAAGAAGAATGAAATTGCACATAGGGAATTTCACAAGAAACACTCTTCCCCAAAACCAATGACTGGGAAAAGGAGAGGGGCTGAATACCCCTAGTTTTCATAAACAGTAGAACATAGAGCCTGAAGTTTTGGATGTCTGCACCATCGCCAGTGTTGCACCTGGCAAATTTAGCCATGTTCCAGTAGGAAATGAGGTCAGAGACCTAGGAGTGGGCAACGTGCTCTGAGGATTCCGAGTAGCACAGGGAGAAGCAGTTCCCCTGCCTGGAGTGCATTTGGGAAAGGTGGCATGGCCTCTCTGGGAACAAAAGACCCAGGAGGTGCCACTGAGCTGACCTGTTCACTAACACTGGAACAAGAATGCTAACTGAGGGCAGCAAGCCTTGGTACCAGCTTTCAGCTGTGCTTTATCATAAACTCCAAACTGCTGCGCAGTGGTGTGACTGATTTCTGGAACAAGCTGGACCTAGCCACAGCGCAGTGAAACCCTCCCCCAAAGGATCAGCATGGGTCTCCAAAATTTGGAGCTCTGAAACCTAGCCATGTACCTGAGATAAAATACAGACATGCTGTGCTGCCTGGCAGGTGGACAGCTCAGAGGCAGGCAGGGTGAAGGCGGGGATCTGGTGGAAACCGGGACACGAGACAGGAGATTGTTCTGTGAGGGCTTCATGAAGAGTGGCAGGCTTGAGCTCCCTGCTCTGGGGATGAGAGAGCAGGGCAACTCCATTTTCACCCCGCCTATCAGGACTGACTGACTTCAGTGAGCAAATCAGTGCCACCAAGTGGAGGCCAGAGCCACTTACACCACTAGGGCAAATCCACCTGAGAGTCAGCACAGCAGGCCCCACCCCCAGAAGACTGGCACAAACCCCTCTCACACACCAAGTCCACTGATCATAGAGTGCTACAAAGCTTCAGCTCTAGGGGAAAAAGGATATAGCCTCCTTTGTTTTTTTTCTTGTTTATTTTCTGCGCCTTCCCCCTGACCCTGGGCCTTGGGATATGGAAAAGGCAATTTTTTTTAATTTATTTTTTTTTTAGTTTATACATGGAAAAAACATCCTTAACCTACAAGGAAAGACAGATCAGGTTTGCAGCATATCTGTCACAGAAACTGGGCAGGCCAGAGGGAGTGGCAAGATATATTCAATGTCCTAAATGGGAAAAATATGCAGCCAAGAATACTTCAGACAGCAAGGCTATTAGTCAGAATAAAGAGATAAACAGCTCCCCCACTCCAAAAAAATAAAGGAGTTTGTGACCACTAAACCAGCCCTGCAGGAAATATCAAAGGGGATTCTTTGGGGAAAAAAGAACTAAAAGCAACAAAGACTAGAAAGGAACAGAGAACATCACAAAAAACACCAATTTTATGGTAACACAAAGGCACTAAATTCATATCTGTCAATAATCACTCCGAATGTTAATGGACTAAATGCTCCAATTAAAAGACATATGGTATCAGAATGGATTAAAAAAAAAATCTATATGCTGCCTACAAGAGATTCATTTTAGACCCAAAGACACATGCAGATTCAAAGTGAAGGGATGGAGAACCATGTATCATAGTAATGGAAGTCAAAAGAAAGCCAGAGTAGCCATACTTATATCAAACTAAAATTTAAACCAAAGACTGTAACAAGAGATGAGGAAAGGCATTACATCATAATTAAGGGGTCTATCCATCAAGAAGACCTAACGATTGTAAATATTTATGCCCCCACTTGGAAGCACCTAAATATATAAATCAATTAATAACAAAGAAATTCTTTGGAAATAATACAATAATAGTATGGGACTTTAAAACCCCAGTTACAACAATGGACAGAACATCTAAGCAGAAAATCAACAAGGAAACACTGGCTTGGAATGACACACTGGACAAAATGGACTTAACAGATACATTTAGGCTATTTCATCCTAAAGCAATGGAATACATATTCTTTTTGAGTACACATGGGACATTCTCCAGAATAGATCACATACAGGGTCACAAATCAGCCCTCAACAAGTACAAAAAGACTGAGATCATACTATGCATATTTTCAGATCACAGTGCTATGAAACTTGAAGTCAACCACAAGAAAAATTTGGAAAACCCTCAAATACTGGGGTTAAAGAACATCCTACTAAAGAATGAATGGGTTAACCAGGAAATTAAAGAGGAAATAAAAAAGTACATGGAAGCAAATAAAAATGAAAACACAACAGTCCAAAACCTTTGGGATGCAGCAAAGGCAGTCCTACGAGGGAAGTATATACAATACAGGCCTACCTCAAGAAACAAGAAAAGTCTCAAATACACAACCTAACCTTACACCTAACGGAGCCAGAAAAGTTAACAGCAAATAAGGCCTAAAGCCAGCAGAGAAAGGAAATAATTAAGATTAGAGCAGAAATAAATGATACAGAAACAACCTAGTAGAGATCAATGAAACTAAGGGCTGGTTCTTTGAAAGAATTAATAAAACTGATAAACTCCTAGCCAGACTTAACAAAAACTAAATAAAATCATGAATGAAAGGGAGTGATCACAACTAACACCACAGGAATACAATTATAAGAGAATACTGTGGAAAATTATTTGCCAACAAACTGGGCAATCTGGAAGAAATGGACAAATTCCTAGAAGCCCACAAACTACTAAAACCGAAAGAGGAAGAGATAGAAAATTTGAACAGACCCATAACCATCAAAGAAATTGAGTCAGTAATCAAAAATCTCCCAACAAACCAAAGTCCAGGGCCAGATGGCTTCCCAGGGGAATTCTACCCAGACATTTAAAGAAGAGTTAATACCTAGGCTTCTCAAACTATTCAAAAAAATAGAAATGGAAGGAAAACTTCCGAACTCTTTATACAAGGCCAGCATTACCTTGATTCCAAAACCAAAAAGGAGAATTACAGGCCAATATCCCTGTGAACATGGATACAAAAATTCTCAACAAGATACTAGCAAATCAAATTCAACAGTATGTTAAAAGTTATTCACCACAATTAAGTGGGATTTACTCTTGAGCTTCAGGACTGGTTCAGTATTCTCAAATCAATCAACGTGATATACCACATCAATAAAAGAAAGGATAAGAACCATATTATCCTTTCAATAAATGCAGAAAAAGCATTTGACAAAATACAGCATCCATTCTTGATAAAAACCCTTAACAAAGCAGGGATAGATGCAACATACCTCCATATTATAAAGGCCATATATGAAAGACCCACAACTAATACCATCCTCAACAGAGAAAATTGGAGAGCTTTTCCTCTATGATCAGGAACAAGACAGGTATGCCCACTCTCACCATTACTGTTTAATCAGGACATTGCTAAACGTTTGCTGCCATCTTGTGGCTAGCTTATATGAAATTTTTTTCATTAGCTGTTTTATACATCAGTTCTAGAATTATTAGCCATCTTGTGGCTAGTAATTCAATAGATTGTATTTTAAGGAAATTTTTCCATTAACTATTTACATTTAAGTATTATGGTTATACATTTGGAAAGGACTTCATAAGCAATCTAGTCTGACATTGTGATAAATGTAGGATTAATTTCTACAATAAGCAGTCACTATACTGGAAGGATCCATTTTTTATATGGATACCTAGAACTATGAAAAAAAATCCCTCTTAACAATGAGCACTTTTGTAAGCTTTATAACAAAAGCCATCTCTATTATTTTTCTAGTCAGCATTGTTGTAGGCACTAGCTGTATTTTCTTCCATGGAACTTTTTGTGGAACAATCCTTTATAACAACATATTGTTAGTGCATAGAAATTAAAAAAAAAATCATGCTGGATTGAAGCATTCTATAATAATTAGGATAAATTTGTCAATTTCAGGGTTTTATTCCTTGGTTTTCCCTGTCATGTCACTTGTTGAAAAAGAGAAATTGAAATCTTCTGCTTAAAAAAATAATAATTCAAAATGTCTGTTAATTGTTCAACACCTAGGCAAGAGGTTTTAATCAAATACTACCTATTCTATAAATCACTATAATTATACCTCAACAGCCTTCAACGTCAGACTTAGCTATGATAAAATAAACATTTATTTCCAACAGGAAATGTCCAAGGCAATCTGTTATAGTACTAGGGTAATGTAAAGGATTGCTTATCATTACATTCTTCTCTATCTATGTCATTTGTCCAAAGATGAAAAGGTCTATACCTGTCTATCACATGTCTCTCCCATATATAATGAAGAAATCAAGTTATTTGTAAAGGGACCTAGATTTCATCCAAGATATACTATAGACTACCTGATTTCTGTGAGTCATTTAACTTCAATAATTTGATTTTCTCATGTAGCTGCATTTAATCTGTATAAGATAATTATATATTCACAAGAGTATTTGATTTTCAGAGGATGGACTAAGAAAACTGGATTGGCAACTTGCCTAAGAGAAAAACAACTTGTTACAACTTACCTACTGAATTCAACAAAGGTAAAAGAACAATGGAACAAAATACCCTCTATTTTACAAATAGCCAGGTCAAAGAACACCAATGAAAATCACAGGGTACATCAGAACAAGTCCCCAAAGCCCCACTAAATCAGAGGCACAGGAGCTATTAGCCTTTCAGTAAACTAGGCATTCAAAATGGTCTCATGTGTCTATACTTAAAAAAAATTTTTTTTAATATTTATTTGTTTTTGAGAGAGACAGAGAGAGAGGGGGGGAGAGAGAGAGAGAGCGAGTGAGCGAGCACGAGTGGGGGGGTGGGCAGAGACAGAGGGGGACACAGAATCTGAAGCAGGCTCCAGGCTCTGAGCTGTCAGCACAGAGCCTGATGCGGGGCTTGAGCTCACGAACCACAAGATCGTGACCTGAGCCAAAATCAAATGCTTAACCAATGAGTCACCCAGGTGCCCCTCATGTGCCTATACTTTTAAAAATCTTTTCCAAAACAACTTATTAAGCCGGTTTTCCTCAACACACATAAAGTTAGAACTTTCCTACATTCATAATTTCATAATTACCAAGTCATTAGAAATGTAGGGTTAGTCTGAATGCATTGTAATGAAGTTAAAACTTTCATTATAATAGTGGTTTAAGAACTTACAGCATCTGCTTTACAAATGGTATTGGCTACATGTCGACATAGCATCTTTAGCCAGTTCTCTTTTGGAAGTTCCTCTGATGTCATCTGGAAACTGAGCAGCACATTTGCCCGCTCTGTTGGTGGCCTCACAAGCAAGGCAAAAGCATTATGGCAATCTAGGGTTCCAGAATAATCATAGACATTAAGTGTTACTCCTTGCAAAATGAAAGATTTATGCAAGTTTAGTTCCCTCAGAGCAACAAAACTCCAATGAAATGATCTCTTCCCCACCCTTTCCATCCTCTATATTTTTAACTACACAAGGAACATGATATTACACTGAAACACTGGCAAGAATTATAACAGTAAGTACCATGTGAGAGACCAACAATGATGATTTAGACATTAAGCAGTATTTTCTATGAAATTTAATATTTTCTGAGAAAGTTTTTTTGAATTAGATCACTTCTTAGAATTCCAGAATTTAAGTTTTAAATTAAAATGGCATTATAAGACTAATTTGATACTTAAATCAAGTTCAAAGAAATCAAATGTCCAAATATTAAAACTTTCACAAAATGGTTTTGGACCAAAATACTAAAACAGAACCTATTTTAAATAATAATCCATAATTCAAATTCAAAAACATGGAGAGGATTTAAATAAATGCAATATTGTAACACTTAATACATCCAGAATCTGACAACCAAATAAAGACACAAAGTAAGTTGTTATTCATGTTTTCTGTGATTGTTTCTCATAAACTCAAATCCTTCCATCATTAGAGGATGAGATCAGTAATGGAAACAGCTTACTTGTAAAAAAAAATAGGTCCTAACATCTAAAATATGGCCATGCACACACATTACTAAATGCCAATTAAACAGATCATACTGTTTTTGATAATTTCAGGCCTTCAGAGAACCCTCCCTAACACTACCACAGTTGAGTAAAAGCTCTCCTTAACACACATTTGACCCATGTTGAGTCTACCATAGTTACTTTGGGTACATTTATTCACGCACATCTCTCCTGGTCATATTCTAAACATATTTCTAGCAATGCAGCCATTGCCAACAAGAAAGCAATAGGATGCAGGGCACAGGTAATAGACTGGTGATTTCTTTTGGATTCTAAAGGAACGAAATAAGTTTTGATGTGGGAAGAAGCTAGGTTAGGACACTATCTTGACATGAAACCATTTAAAAGCTCTTCGTCCCTTAAGGGATGAAGACACCCCACAGGATGAGATAGCATTTTCATTTGAGAAAAATAAAACATCAAGTAGGTTCTAGAGAAGACTTTGGATAGAAGTATAAGAAAAATTACTTTACCAATACTAACCAACTGTATTTAAAGATAATTTACCAGTTTTAAGAAAGAAAGAAAGAAAAAAAAAAAACGGAGTGAATCAAACCTACAATGATTATGAACTATTTTCAGTTAACCAACATTTATCCAATGAGCATACCTTCTGTTTCTCTTATGTCCAGCACTTTCTTAATTTGAGAAAGAGGCATGAGATGAATATGCTTAAGAGAAGCTGGGGGTCGGGTATGGCCATGAGGACTCCTAAAAGTGCCAATAACCTTATGCCGTTTTCTTGCTATCTGATTACAGAAAAAAAATAATAATAATATGAATGAAAACTATTAAAGACTAAATACTTAAAAATGACACTAATGACATAAATCTACATGCAATTCACTTGGCTATTAATCATCCCAGAATTACTATGCAATAAGAAGCAGAGTTACCATGTAACAAATTCATACATGTAATTGTATAGCAGAAATGTTCATGCATATATAAGAAGAACTTAAAAAGTTAGGAAAACAGACCAAGGGACAGGATCTAAGCAAAAGGTCCACGAGGTGTGAAAGAACTTAGAAGCATTTTGAGAAGGAATAACATCATAGGATACAGGAATCTTCAATAGAAGGCCCTGAGTTCAGGAAAGGGAATAGCTGCTCTGGGATCTCAGTCGTGGGTTCAAAAGGTAATCGATTTTAGTTGAAGAGGAGAATTCACAATTATCTCAAATCCTGTACAAGGCACTGAGGACAAAAGAGTAAATAATATAGAGATGGTTCTAGCGCTCATGATAGTTAGGTATCATTGAGAAAGAGGCAGGGTAAAGAAGTAACTAACTAAATAATACACTAAACAAATGATACAAATTATAAACTCAAGGTACAGTGTTAAAATATAACTTTACCTAAGCTGGGAACTTCTACAAAAGGAGGAGATAGGTAAAGTAACTAGAGAAGACAGGAGCAAAATCAGAAAGGGCCTTGTAATTCATGATGTACTGAATTCTGTGAATTTTATAAGGTCTTTAAATTTATTATTTTCATTTCCATGAAAGCCTAACGTATTATTTTGCCTTTTTAAAAGAAAGTCTCTTTTGAGGTTATAATCATCAACTGAAAGACGAAAGACATTAACACAAAATGATTTAGGTTAAGTTACTTGATGAATTGAGATTGGTCACCATCATGAATTCAATATGGCTAAAAATGCACTACCCTGGGTTGGCTATTGGAAAAGATCAAAAGGCAGTCAATATCATATTCACATTGAAGCAGAAATACAACTCAAATAAATATTACATATCAAATACTAAATTTTAATTTACATTAATATAGTAAAAATAGGCAATAAAGATGAAATAATTTCTACTATAAATTTGAATATAGTTTTAAATCAATTTGGCTAAGCTAAGCAAATAATTTTTAATTTTATTTTTTATTTTTTAAAATTTACAACTAAATTAGTTAGCATATAATGAAACAATGATTTCAGGAGTAGATTCCTTAATAATGCCCCTTACCCATTTAGCCCATCGCCCCTCCCACAACCCCTCCAGTAACCCTCAGTTTGTTCTTCATATTTATGAGTCTCTTCTGTTTTGTCCCCCTCCCTGTTTTTATATTATTTTTGTTTCCCTTCCCTTATGTTCATCTGTTTTGTCTCTTAAAGTCCTCATGAGTGAAGTCATGATTTTTGTCTTTCTCTAACTTCACTTAGCATAATACCCTCCAGTTCCATCCACATAGTTGCAAATGGCAAGATTTCATTCTTTTTAATTGCCGAATAATACTCCATTGTATATATATATATATATACCACATCTTCTTTATCCATTCATCCATCGATGGACATTTGGGCTCTTTCCATAATTTGGCTATTGTAGATAGTGCTGCTATAAACATGGGGGTGCATGTGTCCCTTCGAAACAGCACACCTGTATCCTGTGGATAAATGCCTAGTAGTGCAATTGCTGGGTCGTAGGGTAGTTCTATTTTTACTTTTTTGAGGAACCTCCACACTGTTTTCCAGTGTGGCTGCACCAGCTTGCATTCCCAACTAAGCAAATAATTTTAAAGTTCATTTTTAAAAAGGAAAAACAATGACAAGTGCCAATATCAATGACACAAATGTTAGCACATCAAGGTAAAAACTCAAACAGAGATAAAATATAAAAAGGAAAATATATAAATCCTCAATTTAGATTCAGTAAAATATCCTCTGTCCTATTTAAGAGAAGTCAGTATAGATTTTATCCATTTTAAATGTTTCTAAGTTTTATCATTTTCTTCACTCCAGATTTGCTAAGATTTTTTTTTTAATAAGCTAAAGAATAAAAGTTTAGGATTATAAGTCTTGAAGTCCAAATTTAATAATAGACATAAAGCTGTTTCAGTTAATGTGATTCTGAGTTAGGGAGGCTTAAGAGAAACTAGAACAAAAGTCAGTGGATTTAAGAAGGTAAAGGAAATGAGGAACCAGGGTATCACATAATGTACTCAAAAGCTATGGGGAGTAAGCAATGACAGGAATTAAAGTGGCAGGTAAGTCAATGAGACAGTTATAAAAAACTTCATGGAATCTGAAGAAGATGTATGATCAAAAATTTAAAGCCACAACTCTCTCAGGATTCAGGGGATAAAACCCAGAATGGATTAGCAACCTAACCTATTAGATGAAAGGTGCCAGCTGACCTGGGCACTTTAATAGGAAGAGAAGCAAAAGCAAACAAATAGAAGTACTGAGCAACTATGTAAAGTAAAACCCCATTGGAAATTGACTTCACCTACCCCTGTTCTCCAAAACAAAGCAGGCTGAAGTTCTCCTTATGGAGGAAACAAGTAGTTCAGAATTATCTGCCTCACGACTTTTTCAGTTAGGGTATGGTCAATTATGCATAGTATTTTCACTGTCTTTTGTATTTTGTGACATTACTGATCAAATAGAAATAGTTTTTCATTAACCTCACTACAACAAAACACTGCATTTAACACAAGTCAATTTTTGATGAGATTTTATTAGGCCTATAACTGTACATGGTTGGCTCTCTAAGATTCCCTGTATTTTATACTAAACAATAATGTATGTAAGAGGGCAGCACTTCAAGAGAAGTATAGTAGAAAAGGATAAAAGGAAGAGGTACAGACTTTAAATAAAAGCTTTAATAGATGAGAATTTTAGAATTATAATCAGTGTAGCCCATCTGATATGCTAACCACTCATTTACCCTAAAATCTGTTGTCTTAAGGGATCATCAGGGGATCATGATTCTTAATATTCAATAATCAAGTTATTCTACTCTTCAACAAAATATTGGCTCCTTCTTTGATTGAAAAATCTACTTCAATTTCAAATTATTTTGTAGATCTTGAATAAACATACTTAATAGAGCCAGTAAGTTCCTGAATTCTTGATCTAAACATTTATTAGCATGGAAATAAATTAAATTTTCATTTTGACTTGGATTTTAAGTCATGAAAATTCATCATTCTTCTTAGTATTAGGCCTTCTCCTAAAAGTATTCTATTAATACTACTGAACCAACAATTGGGCTCAATTTAAAAAAAAAAAAAATGTGTTTTGTTAACTTTAACTTCTACATTATACTTCAATCAAAGCTTGGCTTTAAACATTCAGGCAAGTCACACAGATCAGCAGTGTTATACTATATTAAGTACAAATTTACCTCCAGGCAGTCATTGAAGAGAAAGAGAGTTACTTGCTCTCCTCTGTCACAGGGGTGTTCACCTAGAGAAATTGTTTCAACTCGTTGGACTAAGCTTCGGTGAGAAGACAAAAGATTTGCCTGTATAGATTGAAAATATTAGTAAAAGAGATCACTTGGTAGTAATCTTTTTAAAGTTATAATTTAAAAGAAAATGGTACCGATATTCTGTTTATATTAAAACTATAAACTCTCAGTACCAAAAAAGAAAATAAACTAACAATCATCAAAAATGAATACTTACTGGGCATCCATCTACTTCATAAACAACATCAAATATTTGCTTTTGAGCTTCTGTTTTTCTCTTATCCTCATTAATATGGCTGAAAAATTAATAAATTTAGTTTAGAACTTCAACTTTAAAAAAAATTAAAATATGAAAACTGCATTCAAAGATATCTCTTGTCACAAAAAAAGATCTTCCATGCAAGTCTATCTTAATTTTGACAACTGAATCAGTTAAAACACCTCCTAAAAGTATCCTACCATATTAAAAAAATTCTAAAGAATCCTTCAGAAAATTATGTTTTACTAACTTCTTTCTATATTCCTTTTTTACTATACTATGTATTTCCTAAAATAGATTAAACCTGTACAACTTCAAGTTAACAGAAGTTTTATTAGTTAAGGTTTTATGTAGCTCATTCCCAAGTCATATGTTAATCATTTCAGTAAAACAAAAACTAAGACTACTACTTCCATATAAGATGAAATTAAGAAGGAAAGGATACACCTTCTTCCTGAAACAACTAAAAACCATCAAAATATAAAGAATCAAGTGTTGTTAAGATACTAGGAAGTCAATTCCTATGAGACAAGAGACAAATAAGGCAATCCCAACTAACTATATGCTGTCTATAAGAGACATTCTTTAGATTCAAAGACATAAATAGGCCGAAAGTAAAATGGCAGAAATAAATACTCTACCCAACAAAAGCAAAATACACATTCTTCTCAAGTGTGTATGAACCATTTTCCAGGGTAGGCCATAAAATAGGCCTCAAAAATTCTGAGAGGATTGAAACAATACAAAGAATCTTCTCCCACAACAAGGAGTAAAACTAGAAATAACAAAAGAAAACTTTGGAAATTCAGAAATATGTGGGAATTAATAAACAGCATACCCCTAAATAACCAATGGGTCAAGAAGAAATCATAGGGAAATTATAAATTCTTTGGGGAAAAAAAAAAAACCAAAAAACTGATGAGATACAACTAATGCAGTACCTACAAATTTATAGCTATAAGTGCATGTAATAAAAAAAGATCTCAAATCAATAACATGTTTAGGTTACTGATTTAAGACTCTAGGGAAAATAAGTAAATCTAAAGCAAGAGAAAGAAAGAAATCATACAGTAGAAATTACTGAAATAGAGAATAAAAAAAATAACAAAAATCAACAGAATGAACTGGTTCTTTGAAAAGACTGACAATATTGACAATCCTTTAGCTAGGCTGGCCAAGAAAACAAAGAAGACTCAAATTACTAAAATTACGACTATAAGATGGAACATCATTACAAACCTTATAGAAATAAAAAGGATATGAGAATACAATGGACAATTGCATATCAACAAAGTAGATAGCTTAGATGTAATGGACAAATTCCTACAAAGAAACAAACTATAGAAACTGACTCAAGAAGAAATAAAAAGTCTGATTAGGTCTATAACAATAAATTCAAGTAGAGATTCTAAAGCCCAAGTAACTTCATTGATGAATTCTACCAAACACCTAAAGACTTAATACAAGTTCTTCCCAAGTTCTTCCAAAAAAACAGAAGAATACATTTTCCAATGTATTTGTTAAGACCAATATTAGCCTGATACCAAAGCAGGAGACATCACTAGAAAATTGTAGACCAATATCCCTTACGAATACAGACACCAAAATCCTTAACAAAATACTAACAAACCAACTCCAGCAACATTTAAAAAAGATTATGCACCATAATAAAGTAAGATTTTTATCCCAGGAATACAAGTTTAAGTGAAAATTCAAGGGACCCAGAATAGTCAAAACAATCTTGAAAAGGAAGAATAAAGTTGACAGACTCACATTTCCCCATTTTAAAACTTAATACACAAAGCACAGTAATCAGGACTGTGTAGTACTAGAATAATCATAGTCATTTAGGATCAATGAAATAGAATTAAGAGTAGGACAGAAATAAGCCCTCACATTTATGGTCAGCTGATTTTCAGTAAAGATGCAAAAGAAATTCAGTGGAGAAAGGACGGTCTTTTCAACAAATAGTACTAGAAGAGAGTTCCATATACAGAAATAAACATTGATCCAACATTTATTGAAAACCTATTAAGAGCATGGCATTTAGGATAAGGATATATTAGGGGTGCCTGGGTGGCTCAGTCGGTTGAGCGTCCGACTTCAGCTCAGGTCATGATCTCACAGCTGGTGAGTTGGAGCCCCAGGCTCTGTGCTGACAGCTCAGAGCCTGGAGCCTGCTTCGGATTCAGTGTCTCCCTCTCTCTCTGCTCCTAACCCACTCGCTTTCTGTCTCTGTCTCTCTCAAAAATAAACAAACATTAAAAAAAAAATTAGGATAAGGATATATTAGACATGATTCTTAAAGTTTCAGAAACTTAAGTAATATTGAAAAAGAAGTAAATCTTTAATCACCTGTCTTATCAGTATGCTCATTATCCCTATAGCAGCCAACTGATACTCTTCTAAGGGACACAACAGGTCAAAAGACTATTCCCTATTTAGGTTACTTTACAATCTTTGTTTACAAAACATATTATACATAAATAACAAATACTATAAGATACCAACCCCTTCAGCTTTCTCTTTTGTGAAAATAGGTGTTGACTGCCTACTTCATAGAATTTGTTGAAAGGATCAAGGTAAATTATGTGCAGAGTATTTGAAACCATGAAGTGTGGGGAAAAAACTATTATCCTGACATCAAAATAACAAAAGCATGAAGCATGAAGACTGGCGGATCAACATGTAAAATATAAACATAATTTTAAAAATTGCACAACCCTTTTGGCAGCAACAGACCTAGTATTCGCCAATTTGAGCATTATTCTACTGCTGGGCCCTCTCTCTAGAACTAGCAAAGTCTGTAAGAGCTCCTTAGCAAGTATTTTAAGAAACTCTGTTACATATAGAAGCACCTCAGGGACTCTCAGAAGTCATTTAACTAAATCTATTAAACATGTTGATAATGTAAAGTCCAAAGAGTTGAAGTCCCCTTGCCCTCCATGACATAGAACAATTAATAGCAACAGTATTCATTTCTGATTATAATAATCAAGAAAGATCATTTCTGATTAGAGCTAGGTCTCCAAGTTAGACCTAGAGTAATTACCCTAAGTTTAACAATCAAGTACCCAAGTCAATTAATTCCATGGAGTTTTACACTTTTAACACATCTCCAAGAAACACCATCAATTTATATTCTATTAAATTCAAAATAAGAAATAAAAAGTCAAAAGTAAAAGTGAAAGAATTATTATAAATGTTTACTTTTTATTTCACCATAGTCATCTTCCTGAGTTACATTTGGATAGTTTAAATGAAGACAAGAACAAGCTATGACTGGAGGTATATAAAGAAAATGTCTAGAAGTGCATTTATAACATTACCAAATTTCTAAATCATTGTTACTTTCTAAAACATTGTTAGATGTTTTTGATTAATGACTGTATTCTTAAAATACTTCTCTCTCATCGTTTTAATGTGTAACTACACTATTAGAAAAATAATTTAGATATCACTACATAAAAATTTGCTTTGATATTCTTCTCTCCATTTATGACTCTAATTGCTCTATAATTCCATTTTAATCTAGGCAACAATAAGAAATTGAAATAATGCACTTACGTCATTACTTCCTTTAGTGATCCAATAGCTTTTTCTAGAGTGCTTTTGTCAGGATTTTCTTCGGCTGTATGCTTCTTAAGATCTGTTACGAAAAAATGTTTTTTTTTCTGTGATTAGAAAAATACAGTGGTTTTTTATCAAAGACTTTAGAATGCTGTCCATTTTGATATAGGCAGGTTCATTTTTAAAGCTAATATCTAAACTTTACTTTTAAAAAAGTCTTACACAATGTTCCCTTAAGAGCTCTCTTATATGTTTGTTAAGGTTTCCACTAACTAAATGTTTAGAATTGTATTGTATTGACTAAATGTTTAGAATATTACAGATTTTCTTACACTGCTCACACCTAGGTTCCTCAAGCTCTCTCCATAGTGCTTGAATGAAAACGCATGATCCTCAATTAGCTGAGAAGTTATCATATATGGTATATTTCATGTTGGGGCCCATGGCTCTATCACAGAGAATATTCAGTAACCTTGAGAGCACAGGTTTTATCTTAGAGGTTCATGAGATGCTTATACTTGGACTCTTCTTACCCAGGTTAAGTTCCCTATGCCATATTCCATCTGATGGTTCCATAATACCATACCCACCCGATCTTTTTTTTTTTTCCTATCTAACCTTTAAAGTTGGAATGATACAAGAAAGGCTTAGAAACTATTTGGTGGATTTCTACAAGTACCTAATGAAAAAATAATGAAGGTAAGTAAATAATCCAAAAAAAAAAAAAAAAAAAAAAATCACACTACTTTGTAAAGTTAAGTCATACTATTTGTTCATGTATTCTCCTTATAATCTAAAAAACAGGATTGCTTTTAAAGACTAGGGAAATCATCTTATAAACTAACAATTCTAAACTACATTAGATAGCCTTAGGAGAAAAACAAAACTGATTTACTTTTAAAATTACAACTATAATTCATATAGCTCCCAAAATATTTTAAAGAGAAAACTAGATTAAACAGTCACAAAATTAGCCTCCTTATCTGTTACCCGTATTACTATACTTAAGATTTAGGGCTCAAAATACTTTATTACAGACTTACTCCTGTTCGTAATTTAGTTTTCATACGTAATTTAAAAAATATTTCCGGGGCGTCTGGGTGGCTCAGTCGGTTGAGCGGCCGACTTCGGCTCAGGTCATGATCTCACAGTCCGTGAGTTCGAGCCCCGTGTCGGGCTCTGTGCTGACAGCTTGGAGCCTGGAGCCTGTTTCAGATTCTGTGTCTCCCTCTCGCTGACCCTCCCTCGTTCATGCTCTGTCTCTCTCTGTCTCAAAAATAAATAAACATTAAAAAAAAAAAAAAAAATTTCCTAAAAATATTCACTACCTTCACTAAATGTAAAGTCATATACATATGCTTTTCTTTTGCTACAGGCAAAATTTATTCATGAAAATTAACTCTTGTAAAACTCCCTTCCATTGATATGTATAGTTTAATCTCTAGAATAAATGGATGCATGCTTCAAGAGTGTTTTGCACAATCTAAGAAAGTTTGTGGATCCTGGGTGGCTCAGTCGGTTAAGTATCCCACTTCCCCACTTCGGCTCAGGTCATGATCTCATGGTCTGTGAGTTCGAGCCCCACATCCGGCTCTGTGCTGACAGCTCAAAGCCTGGCGCCTGATTCAGATTCTGTGTACTTGCATTAGAGCAAGTATACAGAACTTTATGAAGATTCAGAAAAGGATTATGTAACTGGAGACATATGAATCATCTCTCGTTTTGTGATTCTGTGGCTGAATTTTGTTCAACTGGATGTAAATTAACTGAATTAAGTGACACACCGTGAAATGTAATACTTTCAGTAGAGAAACAAAAAACAAAATAATAGTCAATTAATCCTGTAACAAATAAAGCATTTTAGGAGACTGAATTATTGTAGCACCAGTGATTATTAAGACCATCCATAAAGGTATTTTCTATATAAGATATAAACTTTAGTGCTGAAATCTAAGAAAACTATGAAAATGAGAAGACTTTCAAAATTTTTAGAATAAAACAATTCCATAAAAAACATCCAAAATAGTCTGAAAACAGATCAGACAAGTACCATTTAAAAGTAACGCAACACTGGGTAACCTCTGTACTGGTCGAATGAGAAGTTCAACAAGGCTTTGCCGTCCACATTCTGGTTTCGCTTGGTTTATCTGAAAGGAATCAATTAAACAATTTAAAAAAAAAAAAGGTTTTTTGCAAAGATTAAATGCCCTACATTTACTAGACTACATCTTATCACTAATGCCCTGAAAAGAATTAATAGAAGAGATGGGATGGCAGCTATTAAAGATTACTATGACTGAATAATCTTCCAAGGACCTTAATGACCTCCTGGCCACTCAAGGATTGACATCTTAAACACAAAATGAGTTTCTTTGCACACTCCTATCTATTGTATCTTAAGTTTCTCTTGAGTCTACACAATTCACAAGAAAAAAATAGTTGTGAAGTATTAATTATGCTGATACCATTGAATAAACAAAATAAAGCCCTGGTAAAGAAAAAAAAAATTCTTAAAGGCAAAATCAAATCACACTGAAAAATTTTACGTGTTTTAGAACTAAAACATGCATAACTTTAAAAAACATGAATAACTACAGACAACATTCTCATTCACTCGGTTCCCTCGTGGCCCCTGCTATCTAAACCTTCTGAAGTTTGTGGATCCTGGGTGGCTCAGTTGGTTAAGTATCCCACTTCCCCACTTCAGCTCAGGTCATGATCTCATGGTCTGTGAGTTCGAGCCCCACATCCGGCTCTGTGCTGCAAAGCCTGGCGCCTGATTCAGATTCTGTGTCTCCCTCTCTCTCTCTGCCCCTCCCCTGCTTGCATGCATGCTCTCTCACTCTCAAAAATAAACATTGAATAAATAGATAAAATTTTTCTGAAGCTTTACTATCACTGCCACTCTCAAATATGGCTAAAGTTAATAGGTTACACACTAAGAGGTTTTTACATGGATAGATTTTTACTAAATGTATAATTTAAATGAACTCCTTTAGAAATTATTCTCAGATTTTTATTGGAAAGAAATGCACATTACCTTGAGAAAAGCATGAAATCTTGGCTTCTGTTTTTCACATTTAATAATTGTTTCCTTGCTCATTTCAAAGAAGTTTACAAAGGGAGGATAGGTTTTTACCAAATCTTTTGACTAGGGAGAAGAAGAAGAAAAAAATATTAATTTGTCATGGATATTATCCTTAGATAACGAAATTTAAAACCAAATAATCAATAGTCACAATCTGACATACTGCATACAAAAGAAAAATTTATAATAAGCTTGTCAAGTTAAATACAGAAATTTTACACATTTCTCATTAGCGAGTTAATTGCTAAACAAAATGCATCAACTGGTACACAAAGCCTAAAACTGCAAACAAAGACTCAGAAAGAAACAAAGTATACTCATACATATTGTATTGACATAAACATGACAAAGTTTTAAAACTTCTATAAGTTCAGAATATAGTAATAAGCACCCCAGAACATGACATGCTATTATTTATTGACAAACCCAAACCATCATTTAAAGTTTATTTATTTAGGGATGCCTGAGTGGCTCAGTTGGTTAAGCATGCAACTTTGGCTCAGGTCATGATCTCATAGTCTGTGAGTTTGAGCCCCAGGTCATCAGGCTCTGTGGTGACAGCTCAGAGCCTGGAACCTGACTCAGATTCTGTGTTTCCCTCTCTCTCTGCCTCTCCCCTGCTTGCACTGTCTCTCTCTCAAAAATAAGTAAATATTTTTTAAAAATTAAAAGAATAAAGTTTATTTATTTATTTTTGAGAGATAAAGAGTGAGTAAGAGTACATGAGTTGGGGAGGGGCAGGCAGAGAGGGAGAGAGAGAATCCCAAGCAGGTTCCGTCAGCATGGAGCCCAATGTGGGGCTCAAACTCATGAACCGTGAGATCATGAGCTAAGCCAAAACCAAGAGTCAGATGCTTAACCAACTGGGCCACTTGGGTGCCCCCAAACCACTACTTAAAAGATTAATTATAGGGCCACCTGGATGGCTCGGTTGATTAAACGTCCAACTCTTGATTTCAGTTCAGGTCATGCTCTGATGGTTGGGAGATGGAACCCCTCAACAGGCTCTGTGCTGAGTGCTGAGCATGGAGCCTGCTTGGAATTCTCTCTCTCTCCCTCTCTCTCTCTCTGCCCCTCTCCCACTGGCACACATGCTCCCTCTCTCAAAATAAACATTAAAAATATCAATTATAGCACCCAAAATTGCAACAAAAAAGGAAAAATGTCTCAGCTAATTGAGGAGACTAACAGGTATCAAAAAGAAATGTGACCAAAAAAAAAGATATGTGACAATAATTTGCATATTTGGAATTCTCAACCAACCAGAAAAAAACAGGTAAGACTATATGGTAAGAATGGAAGTTAGGAGGAGGCCTCAGAAAAGAAAAGTATGTGTGCCAGAACCCAAGGCACTGAAACCTATAAATCGTATTCAAACAGACTGAAAGACACTTAGAAATCCCATTCACAGCACCTCATTCAAAATGAGTTTACTTTATTTGATAAACTTAAGCCATGTGGTTTTGCCCTAGCAAAGAAAAGCAGTTCATTATAAGCTTTTATGCAGAGCAGACACAAAGACAGTAAAAAATGATATCAACTAAAAAGAAAAAATTAAAAACTCAATTACAGAAAATTTCACAAAATCATTAATCTGTGACCATTTATGAAGGACAAATAACTTGATATATAGTAAAATTTTATGGCACAGTAGGACAATTAGTGTTCCTAACGATGACCTTGGGGTATCAAGAAGTGTTAAATTATATATAGCAAATATGTTTCAGAAGACAAGAACACTTCCGATATATTTTCTAAACACAACTATGTCAAAGTTTTGAAAGCTCACACATTTAAACAAGTAACTGCCATTCCCTGAGAGTACTTAATGAGATGATGCTTTAACCTGAAAACCTAAAAAAGAAATTAAATACTCACATATTTAAGAAAGATGTCACCAATGCTTTTGCTCTCATCCCAATTAACAATAAGGTCTTCCAGATCATCCTGAAAGAGCACAAAATACAACATTTAAGCTTGAATTTGACAGTCCCTTAAACATTTTCCAATATTTTTGAAACATTCATTTGAAAGAAGTACCTTACAAAGTATATTAATTTGATGTGCAAAACAATAACACACTCTTTCTCCTCAATAAGGAATTAACTTTTTGACTATGAGGAAAATACCCTTTGAAAAATAATTAAGAAAACACAAACAGTGTCAAGTCAATAAGACAGCCTAACTTTCCAAAATGATAGGCCAGTTCAACATCTTTTCTTATTAACTATAAAATTGATTGCCATTATTAATTGTAGAAAACTACTTTTGATCTTGCTGCTAAAGCACCCATCTGAAACTGTAATCTCTAACAGGTCAGCAAATTTTACTTAAAGGGCCAGAAGGTAAATATTTCAAGCCTTGCAGGCCATATGGTTTCTGTTACAAGTACTCAACTCTGTCCATGTAGTGTGGAAGCAGCCACAGACAATTCAGAAACAATTGAATGTGGCTGTGTTTCAATAAAACTTTCTTTAGCAAAACAAGCAAAACTTTACCAAAATCCTAATCTGACTAGATTTGGTCCATCAACCATAGTTTGCTAATTCCTGACCTATAAAATCCTAAAATATTAAATATTTGTAAAAATTTTAAAGACATTTAAAAGTATTCTAAGGGGGCACCTGGGTGGCTCAGTCGGTTAAGCAGCCGACTTCAGCTCAGGTCATGATCTCACGGTCCGTGAGTTCAAGCCCCGCGTCAGGCTCTGTGCTGACAGCTCAGAGCCTGGAGCCTGTTTCAGATTCTGTGTCTCCCTCTCTCTGACCCTCCCCCATTCATGCTCTGTCTCTCTCTGTCTCAAAAATAAATAAACGTTAAAAAATAAATAAATAAATAAAAATTAAAAAAAAAAGTATTCTAAGATAATAAAATACAAATCAGATGGTAAAATGAGATGCCAAGAAATGACATTCCCTAATCGAAATTCTAAAAGTGACTTTAAAGTAGAAATTAATCAATAAGCCCTTATAACCAAAAGTTCTCCAAGTGTCATCCACAGGCTCCCCAGGAAATCTCTGTAGTGGAATTCATGAGATTAAAACTATTTTCATTACAACACTAAAGCTCCATATGACTTTTCCACTCTAATTCTGTCACAAGCATACTAGAGACTTTTCTAGAGGTTACGTGATGTGTGATACGACGACAGACTGAATTCAGAAGCAGATATAAGAAAACAGTCTTCTCTTAAGCAAGACAGAAAAAATGTAAAACAGCATCACTCCTCTTACTATTTCAGCTTTGGAAATAAGCTATTTTCCATAAAGGTTTTTATTTACAACAAAAGAAAAGAAAAAATTCATAAATAAAACTAACCTTTGGGCAATATAATATAGTAGATTCTGACACTGACTTGCTAGTTTTAAATACTGGCCCTAACTTTGAGACATGGAACAAACTGAGGGTTGGCGTAGGGAAGTGGTGGGATGGGCTAGATGGAAGATGGGTACTAAGGAGAGCACTTGTGATGAGCACTGAGTGTGGGATGTAAGTGATGAATCACTGAATTCTATTCCTGAAACCAATATTGCATTACGTATTAACTAACTAGAATTTAAATAAAAATTAAAAAAAAAAAATACTGGCTCTAGGGTTTGTTCTGTGCCCTTGGGCATGTTACTTAACCTCGAAGTGCCTTAATTTCCTATTCTGAAAAATGAGGATAGTAATAATTCTTACTTCAAAGGATTAAATTAGTTAATACTTGTATAGCACTTAGAAGAATCCTTATGAGAACCTGGCTGGCTCAGAGTCAGGGGAGCATGCGACTCTTGATCCCAGGTTGTAAGTTTGAGACCCATGTTGGGTATAGAAATTACTTAAAAATAAAATCTTTAGGGGCGCCTGGGTGGCTCAGTTGGTGGAATGTCCCACCTCTTGATTTCAACTCAGGTCACGATCCCCGGGTTGTGGGATCAAGCCCCATGTTGGGCTCCACACTAAGCATGGAACCTGCTTGGGATTCGCCATCACCCCCCCCCCCCATGTCCCTCTATCCCTCTCCCAAACATGCACTCTCTCTAAAAGAAATTAAAAATAAATAAGATCTCAAAAAAAAAAAAAAAAAAAAAAAGAATCCTTAACAGACTGTTATACTGAGTAAGGAACTATTAACTTTATTTACCTATGTATTTAATATAAAGTACACAGGATATTTGGAAAACTGTGATACAAAAGAGAAAAAACTTAAAGCTCTGCCAATATAATCTAGTAGTCCTCTTTTAAGTATAAAAAACTGGGGGCGCCTGGCTCGCTCAGTCTATAGAGTATGAGACTCTTGATCTCAGGGTTATGAGTTTAAACCCCACACTGGGTATAATGCCTACTTTAAAAAAAAGTGTAAAAAAACTGTAAGATGGCTGTATATTTATATAAGAACATTGCTATCAGAAAGCAATGTAATCGGGGTGCTTGGGTGGCTCAATCGATTAAGTGTCCGACTCTTGATTTCAGCTCAGCTATGGTCTCACAGTTTGTGAGACATCCCTCACAGTCCTGGGGAATGTAATATTAAGCATGGTGACTATAGTTAACAATACTGTATTGCATATTTGAAAGTTGCTAACAGAGCAGATCTTAAAAGTTCTCATCACAAAGGAAAAAGAATTTGTGGGGTGTCTGGGTAGCTCAGTCAGTTAAGCATCTGGCTATTGGTTTCGGCTCAGGTCATGATCTCACAACTTCATGGGTTCAAGCCCCACATGGAACTCTATGCTGATGGTGCGGAGCCTGCTTGGGATTCTCTCTCTCCCTCTCTCTCTGTCCCTTCCCTGCTCACACTGTCTCTCTCTCAAAAAATAAATAAATAAACTTTAAAAGAAAAAGAATTTGTAATTATGTGTGGTGATAGATGTTAATTAAATTTATCATGGTGATCTCTTCATAATATATATGCATATCAAACTATTATTTGTATAATAAAACTAATACAATGATATGTCAATTAGATCTCAATTTCCAAAAACAAAAACAACAAAAAAAAAGCAAGATAGCATTAGGATTTAAGAGAACAGACTCTGAAGTTAGACAAACAAGTATTTAAATCCTAGATCCAACATTTATTAGATGACTGACTTGGGAAAAATTATTTAATTTCTGTGTGTAGCAGTTTCACATCTGTAAAATGCAGACAATAATACCAACTTCTTGATACTGCTCGCTACATGTGCCAGTACTTGATGGCCGGCTACATTTAAAAGAAGGAAAAAACTGCTATGTATAAAAAAAGACAAGAAAATACAACAGAATTTAAAATTTTGGGTGATAGGATTGTGGGTATTTTATACTCCTCTTTCCTTTACTCCTGATCTTACAAATGTTTGACAACATGTATTGGTTTCGTGGTAGAAAAGAACACAGGCTTTGAAAGTTTTAAATGTATGACAAACTTGAAATCAGCTAAAAAACAACTAATAGTTTAAATATCAGCAATCCAACTTTATAGAAGAAGCTTGAAGAATGTTACACATGAGAAAACTATAAAGAGTAACAATCATTTTCAAAGCCCCAGTGAATCAGAGAACATGATTTTCTCTATTGAGATTATGATCCTATACACATAACAAGTGTAACATTTTATATTAGAAGAGCACTTTAACACCCAGACGAACTAAATGAGTGACACAAATTCAAATTGACCCACAAATTAGTGTTAGGACACCAAGATGAAAACTTACTTGCCTTCCCATTCTACCTTTATGCCTGCCAGTGTTTCTTATAAAAGAAAAAATATAACAAAAACACTTTTTGAATATCCAGAAACCAAACTAGAATAAGATTAACCTGGGCTGAAACTCAATAGCTTTTTATGAAAGTAAAGACTCCTTCAGAGTCCCTTTAGATCTAGAAATAAGTGAAATATGATCATGGATTTTGATAAAGTACAAACGCAAGCACTTAAAATTGCATTTTTATTAACTTATAGATCGTTAATACTTTTGTTTATAATGTACAGTAAAATCAAAAGTAATATAATGTACTTGTTTGAAAACATTCTATAATACAGATTGATCTTTTTATTGGAATATGAAATAACCATTCATATGGGTTGTTCTGAAGAGAAAACTGATCAATTTTGCTCAAGTACCAAGTAGAAAATAAAGTTTAACTACTTTTAAAAGTTCAGCTAAATCTGCCCCCAAATTACTTTACTATGACAGACTGGTACCTATAAATCATGGACCCTTCATCAAAGTAAAAATCATTAAGAGGACAGCATTGTCTTACGTGTTGGTTTTTTTTTTTTTATTTACCTGACTATAAACAGAGAGATGAACAAAATGGTCTCTAAGTCTCTTGCAGCTTCAGTTTTTCAAACAACTCAAAGCAAAACAAACAACTTGAGAGGAACAGTAGGAAAATAAGAAAAATACCACCAGCAACCACATATTTCTATAGAAAAAACTTCAAAAGGTTTAATTCCTTGTTTCAGGATTAATCAAAATTTAAAAACAGACCAACAACAAATATTAATAAGGCACTGGAGCAAAGGGACATAAATGATTCAAAGGAATAAATGAGAGAATAAGAAGTTTTAGGTATAAAACTCTAATTTAGACAATCAATAGTACCTTAAAAAAACATCATATAAACACAATCCAAAAAGAATTATAACATACACAAATTTACCTTTATCTTAGTGTGCACATCAAAGATATCAGGGATACTACCAAAAATAGTCTTAATCTCTTCTGGTGCAAGGATAGGCCCACCACGTTGTCCTTCCTCTTCCAATGGTACTTGAAATAACTAAAAGGTTAAAAAAAACCCACTAGTTTAGATAGGTTATAGGGAAAAAAGCAAACATATTGACAGTGAGGGGCGCCTAGATGGCTCAATTGGTTAAGTGTCTGACTTTGGCTCAGGTCATGATCTTGAGGTCCATGAATTAGAGCCCCACGCCTCAGAGCCTGGAGCCTACTTCAGATTCTGTGTCTCCCTCTCTCTCTGCCCCTCCCCCCCTCTCGCATACACTCCCTTCCTCTCTCTCTCTCTCTCTCAAATATAAACATTAAAAAAACACTTAGAAAAAAAACATATTGACAGTGATAAGAGAGAAGTTGATGGAAAAGAAAAAATTAAAAAAAGAAATCTCTCCCTAAATTTGAGAACTTTTTTCTCATAACATTTTCTATTTTATCCTATTTATTTATACATCTGTGTGTATATATATTATCATAAAATGTTATGTTAGAATCTAATAACATGAAATTGCTAGTATAATACAAGAGTAATTTGCACTTTTCTTTCAAATTACTAAGGAAGAAAGCAATAAGCAATCAGTGATTTCCAGACATACGCTTAATAGAAATACTAAATGTTTTGACATTTAGAATTTCTGGGTCATCGGCTATACACATTTTTAACTTTACTGGAAGTTTGACAGTAGGTTGGAAACTAGTTTTTGTGTTGGTTTTCTGTGTCCACTGAGGCCTTGCGGTCTTTGGGGTAAAAGCTGGTTTTAGTACACAACTCCCTACTTAGATTTTGGCCTCTGAATATACCTCACTTCATTTAAAAAAAATTTTTTTTTAATATTTATTTTTGAGAGACAGAGAGAAACAGAGCACAAGTGGGGGAAGGGCAGAGGGAGAGTGGAGACACAGAATCCAAAGCAGGCTCCAGGCTCTGAGCTGTCAGCACAGAGCCCTACACAGGGCTCAAAATCACAACGGCGAGATCAAGACCTGAGCTGAAGTCCACTGCCCATCCAACTGAGCCACCCAGGCTCCCCATGAATATACCTCACTTTATTATCAGCTTACTGATGTATTTAGAATAATAAAGGCTTTTGTTTTTTGGTTTTTTTTTTTTCTGATTTCAGTATTTTTATTGTTTCTAGTGGGTAGGGTTCATAATTGCAGAAATGGAAGGCCTGGAAAAATATATTTATTTAATATGTTTTTATGTATATAAGTATTTTGGGTGACTAAACTTATAGAAATGTAATTCTTAAAACCAGTAACAATTCATAATCTTCGTTTGAAGTGTTTTGGTTTTTTTTTTAAAGATTTTATTTTTAAGTAACCTCTACATCCAACATGGGGGTCGAACTCACAACCCTGAGACCAGAAGTCACATGCTCTACCGACTGAGTCAGCCAGATGCCCCCATAATTTTCATGTAGTTCTTTACTACTCTCTTTTATTTTATTTATTATTATTATTATTTTTTTACTTCTGCTCCTCCTGGCCTTTGTGTTATTGTCATTCATTTTATTTCCACGTATGTTAAGAACCCAACAATACATTACTACTTTTACTTTAGTTATTTGACTTTTTAAAATTTTACTTTTTACTTTAAAACCTCCCAGTAGTCTTAAGACATGTTAAACTATACAAAACGGTTCTCCGTACTTGCTTTAAGCCTCCATAAAAAATTAGATAGCCAAACACTTCTGATTCTACCTTTCCAACATTTCTCAAATTTGTCCTATTTTCATTTTCACTGAAAGAAGTCCAAGTCCTCAAAATCTCTAACCAAGACTGCTGAAATAACCTCCAAATTAGTCTTGTCTCCATAATTTCCCCTCTTCAGTACCTAAGTGAAACAAGCTATCTTCCAAAAATGCAAGTCAGATACCATCTTCCCCTTCCCATCAAAAATTCTTCTCTATATTACATATAACACTATACAAAGGCCTTCTCTAGTCTGGCATAGACAGCCTGACCTCAGCTCTCACTGTATCCACACCCTACCCCTTGCACCTTAGTTCCCTTAAATCACCCTAAACGCTAATCCCCTAGACTAGTCATTATACCTTGAATGTTGTATACATCTTCAATTGTCTATATTATTTGCACAATCTCAAATACACTCCCTACCCATATTTTTTACATGTACTAATCATACTCCTACTTCAAAATTCACTTCAATTTTTATCTTCTTTATGATACTTTTTCCAATGTTCAACCCACCAAACTTCCAACCCAACACCTTCCCTAAGCTCATAAAAGTAAAACTCCCACCTCACAAATCTCCAAATACCTTAACTAAACCTCCCTCATGATGTTCATACCCTTTTACTCAGTATTATAATTAGGTATGTATGTTTTATCTCCTCTTCCAATGTAAGCTCCTTTAAAACAGCAATCTTCTTTGACACTTGGGAAACTAATTTATATTAATAGGCACCCAAGTATTATATGAAATACATAAAGAAGCTTCTGGGGCTAAATTATTCCAAATCCAATTTCAAAAAAAAGGAAGGAAAACATCAGTCCTAAAATAAAGACTGAAGAGAACATTATTATGAATTTAGATCACAATCTTTTAAATAAAATCTTAGGTGAGTTTATAGTAAGCATAGTGGTATGAAATGATGTAAGTCTAATAATTCTAAGGGCCTTTTTAAGGCATTTTAGCAAAGTTAATTGATATGCAAATTAGAATTCTGAAACTCCAGTGCATTTACCATGGTCTGAAAGGATTTACATTTCTGGGTAATAAATGCTACCAAAGTACATGAACAGTGTATGCCAACGGGATTTTCTGCTACTCGACTACATTTTGGCTGACTATAAAAACTTCAACAAGAAACTCATCCAGAATGATTTCCCTTGAGGAAGAAGAGCACAGCTGACTTAAAACAAGTAAAGTTTAATACAGCAAAGGGCCTCATAAACCCTTGACTGCTGCTAAACAAATTAACTGTGAAGAATAACCTCTCCATGAATAGCAAGAAAGAAGTCTTTCCATTTCTTATCCATGCATTTTATCAGTGGTACAAGCAACTAAAGGCTATTATATTGAACCCTAATGAGTTATATTAAGAATTCAAATAGAGGTCAGTTAAAAATTAACCCCAATCAGAAGCTCCCTATTATTTTTCTATTCAGAGACAAGCATGATGGTATCAACTTTATTTTTCTGACAATCTCCTTCATTACCTAAAACAAATCTATTACCTCTTTCTGCAGATGCCAAAATAATATCCTATTATTGTATTTCAGAACCTTGAATTTCAGTTTTTTCTTTAATATCATCTTCAGTCTCACCCTAGAAGGATCCATTAGAATTGTTCTTCTTCAGCAATAACTTCATAGTACATTTTAATGATAAGCAAGGAATTAATATTTATGACTAACCACTACATACTTTAAGAAACTTGACACATGAGGGGGGCCTGGGTGGCTCAGCCCGTTAAGTGTTTGACTTCAGCTCAGGGCATGATCTCACGGCTCAGTAGTTCGAGCCCTGCGTCAGGCTCTGTGCTGACAGCTTCGGTTTCTGTGTCTCCCTCACTCTCTGCCTCCCAACCCCCCGCTTGTGCTCTCTCAAAAATAACTAAACATTAAAAAAATTAAAAAAGAAAAAAAATAAACTTGACACATGAAAGGATTACTGAAAAAAAAATTACATTCATATTGTTATGCTTCATTGCTATTGCTTTTCACATATATACAGTATGACTCCTAGAATGCACACTTTCAGAAAAAGTTATCTACCACATCTGCGTATGAATATAAATGCAGTATCCTGACAGCGAACATGCAAAGTTCTGCATTGAATAAAAGTTAGTTCTCTCCAAGATTATCTACTGAGGATCCTTCTCTTTTTAAAGTCACTATAAAAAATGGTGCTATTTCTATATGAATAAAAGCTACTATTACAGTTATGGTATTTCCCTAATAGCAGATTTTCATCATACATTTTCATTTTTAGTATCTATGTTCAAATTCTACGCTTATATAATTTGCTTGCAAGAAATAACACTTCTCAGATTTTTTAGTTATGAACACTGGAACAGGGATCATTTTGCACCAAACTCTTACCTGAATAATTGTGGCCAATATATTTACATAATTACTTTCAGTCTGATAAAGCTCTTTTGCAACTTGCCACCTGGCTGACTGCTTTGAAGGAACCGGAGTGGAATTTTTAGAAGACTTAGTACAAGATTTTGGTGTTTCTAAAAGGTAAAAAGGAAGAAAGATTTAATGAAAACCAGATACAAGTACCAGATACTGTGCAGATTTAACAACAAAAAAAGGGGTAAAGATATCCACTCTTAGAAATATACCCATTTAGATTTTCATTAAAGTAAAATTTCTTTACAGGATAAAGCCAGAAAAAAATAATGGTCCAAAGTATCAATGACTCCAAATTGACAGATTTGGCCTGTCATTATACTAAATAATGGCCTGTACTCTTCAAAAACGTTGAAGTCATTAAAAACAGAGAAAGTTGAGGAACTATTCCAGATTAGAAGAGACTAGAGAGAGATAACAACTTTCTCTATGATCCTGGATTGAGTCTTAGACCAGGGAAAAGAAAAAGGAACTTTATTCTTTTCCTAAAAAGGATATGAGTGGAACAACTAATAAAAATTAAGAGTAGGTCATACATAGTATTAACATCAATTTCCTAATTACAATACGTGTATTATAGTGGTACAAGAAATGTCTCTCTATTTTAGGACATACACATTTAAGTATTTAGAAATAAAGGGTCATCGTATCTGCAACTTAATCTCAAACGGTGCAGACATAAAAAATATGTGTGTATATAGAAAGAGAGAGAGAATGAATGAATGAATGCTAACACAATCATGGCAGAATATTTCCATTTGGGAAAGAAATCTGAGTAGAGTACTAGAATCTTTGTACTATTTTTGTAGCTTTTTGCAATCTAAAATATTTCAAAATAAAAAGCTCAAATAAAATAAAATTTAAAACTCCATAAAAATATTTAAGTTAAAAGATAAAGAGGTTGTTATGATTACACAGTAACAGAAAACTTATCACATATATATGCAGGAAGCCTTCCTCAAAAAACCCAACATCACTGCAAATTCTTCATTAGTTCTTAACATAATATGAAAACACCTAGTCCAACACAAAATGGGAGGACACATTAGTATTTTTTATACATATTTCAAAAAACATGATACTTCATAAAAGCTTTATATACACTTTCTTACTATCAGTTATGATTAAAATACTTTAACATTATGTACAGAATCTCCTAATAGCAAGTTTTTCAATAAGAAAACTAATGTATAACATACAATAGAATGACATGGAAAAAAACAATACAGTCCCAGTATATTAACTTTACTCAATGATAATTTTAAATATTATTAATACAATGGTGTGTACTATGGAACTTTGAATGTTTTTTAAAGCTAGTAGACTTCAAAGATTCTCCCACTTGCCATATGTTATTTCAGGCTGCTCTCAATAGATCCAAGAGCTTCTGCCATCACATATTTCAGGAGGAAGAAACTGACATACATTGATCTAATTTAATTATTGTGTGTAGGCAGTGATCTACAAACTGGGCATTCTCCTATACAGAGTACCTAATATATTAGTACAACTGTCATGTCTGGGTTTTTTTAGTGGTTCATTTTCTTCTCTTCCTTCTGTTCTAAACTAATAGCTTAAGTTCCTCTTCTGTTCCTTCAACTGCATATTCAAGCTTCAGCCATATATGATCAGCTCTTACCATCCCATGCCCAGTATGTCCATCATGATTATGGAACCAGTAAATTCTGACATATGTATCTAATCATAATCCTCTACCCAAGCACCAAGTTCAATTTTTCCAAATACCCACTGGACATTTGTACCTCAATTTTACCTGGATATTCTCTAAAACTGCACTATCTTCCTCCAAAATATAGACTTCCTGTTTTTGCTAAGGTAACATTTCTCCTATTTTAATACTTTGCCATCATCCCTTATTCTCTTCCTGTCACTCCATTCCATCAATATCTCCACTTTTCTTTCCAACCATCAGTAACCCTGACTCAGGACCTTATCACCTTGTGGCCCAAGCCACTATAGATTACTTCATGGTCTGGCCATCTCTAAACTGTCTTCCTTTGAATAATTTTTCAGAATAATTCACTACAAATTACCTACTCAACCAATGACTCTACTGCTCAATAGCTTAAGTTCCTCGTTAATGACAATATGCAGTTCAGACCTGCCAGTCTGATTTTAAAGTCCTCTAATATTAGGCCCCAACTAACCTTTCTAATTTAACTATTACTCCTCCATACTACAAGTCAACTAATCTCTTCACTATTCCTAAAAAACGAATTTGTATACTGTTATCTGTATTCTTACTCATCTTACTTCTCAACTCCACCTTGGTTTTCTGGGCCTACCCTAAATTGACACTCAATTCCTTCCATGAATATTTAGTGAGGCACCGTTCTTGTTTTCTTAAAGCTTACATTCTGGTGAGGCAAATAAAATAAACAAAAAATATAGTTTCTAACAGTAAAAACTACTACTAAAGACAACAACCACATAATGGGTTGGTGAGAAGTACTCAAACAGGGATGTAACTTTGTAGAAAACCCAACATGATTTCTTTAAAGCAAAGAGGGCAAGTATAAAGTTCCTGAGGTATGAATGTAGTGGAAATATTTGAAGAATAACAAAGATAGTGTGACGGAAACTTAAAATATTACAGGAGAGCAGGGTATCCTATGAGGTTGGAGGTAAGTGAGGAAGGATCACATAGGAACTTGGAAGCTACGGTAATAAAAAGCCACTGTATGACTTCTAGCAGAGAAGTGGCATATGTATTTTAGAAACCTAAGTGCTGCATGCAGAAAGGCAAAATTGGGGGTGCCTGGCTGGTTCAGTCGGAAAAGCATACAACTCTTGACCTCAGGGTTGTGTGTTTAATCCCCAGGATAGGTGTAGAGATTACTTAGATAAATAAACTAACTTTAAAAAAAAGAAGGGGCACCCAGGTGGCTCAGTTGGTCAAGTGTCCAACTTTTGATTGTGGCTCAGGTCATGATCTCACAGTTTTGTGGGTTCGAGCCCCATGTCGGGCTCCATGCTGATGGTGTGGAGCCTGCTTGGGATTCTCTGTCTCCCTCTCTGTCCCTCCCCTACCTGTGCTGACTCTGTCTCTCTCAAAACAAATAAATAAATAAACTTAAAATTAAGAAAGAAAGAAAGAAAGAAAGAAAGAAAGAAAGAAAGAAAGAAAG